>NC_092778.1:17920617-18220617 GCF_047496795.1 Chiloscyllium punctatum
AGGTCCTGGGGAGTGTTACTGAACAAAGAAACCTTGGAGTGTAGGTTCATAGTTCCTTGAAAGTGGACTCGCAGGTAGATAGGATAGTGAAGAGGCAGTTAGTATGCTTTCCTTTACTGGTCAAAGCATTGAGTATTGGAGTTGGGAGGTCATGTTGTGGCTGTAGAGGACATTGGTTAGGCCACTTTTAAAATATTGTGTGCAATTCTGGTCTCCCTCCTATCGGAAGGATGTTGTGAAATTGAAAAGGTTCAGAAAACATTTACAAGGATGTTGCCAGGGTTGGAAGGTTTGAGCTATAGGGAGAGGCTGAATAGGCTGAGGCTGTTGTCCCTAGAGTTTACAGAGGTTTATAAAATCATGAGGGACATGTTTAGGGTAAATAGATAAGGTCTTTTCCTTGGGGTGGGAGAGTCCAGAACTAGACGGTGTAAGGCGAGAGGGGAAAAATTTAAAAGGGATCTAAAGGGCAGCTTTTTCACGCAAAGGGTGGGGTGTGTATGGGACGTGCTGCCACAGGAAGTGGTGGAGGCTGGTACAATTACAACATTTAAAAGGCATCTGGATGTGTATGTGAATAGGAAGGGTTGTGGACCAAGTGCTAGCAAATGGGACTAGATTAATTTAGCCGGCGTGGCTGAGTTGGACCGAAGGGCCTGTATCCATGCTGTACATCTCTATGACTCTAAATATACACTATTAAAAGTATCGCTTAGGAATAATGCTTCCACAAAAAGAGGTTAAAACAAACTAGGAGAGGAGAAAAGGTCATCAGGCTTATAGATCTGTTAACATTGAAAAGAAAGAAAATGACTGAAGATTAAGAAAAGCATAGGAAAACAATGAAGGATATCAAGAGAATTTAAAAATAACAATAAAGTACTTTTCAAATATATTAACAAAGAGTGGATTCTCAAATGGGAAGTGGGATCCAAGAACGTAGTGAATCAATTGATGATGAATGGAAATTAGCAGCAATACCTAATTACTTTCTTCTTATTTGTCAATACTGGAACAATGCTGGAGAAAAGCTGTCTCTATTGCCTATAAAATGAGATATTATATAATTGCCCATCGTTGCTCCACAGGCTCTTTGAAAGAGTTCTTCTTCCTGTTGTATCCTTATAATCCTGCAATTTTGTTCCCTTCAAGGTATTTATTCTACTATCATGGGTAAGTTATCAGTGAATCTACTTCCCTTTCAGGTGGTACATCATAGATTATAATAACTCTCTGCTTAAAATAAATTTTCACCTCACCTCTGGCTCTTTTATCCCTCACCTCATGTTATTTGATCCCTTGGTGAGTGGCAGTAGTTTATTTTAATATACTTGGCCAAAATCCTTTATGGTTTTGAACACCTCTATGGACCTTAAACGTCTCTGTTCTCAAGTCAACTATTACAGTTTTACTAATTTTAGTCCCTCCTCCGAGGTACCTTTCTGGTAGATCTCTTCTGCCTCTGCTGTTAATGACACCCATTCTATGTTTGATTACCAGAAATTGAGGAGGCTGAGAGAAATAGGAGGTTGGGGCAGGGTAAGTCTCGGAAATATATTTCAATGTTCTACAGTTGGTGCTTGTGCACAGGAAAACTGAAGACAGGTTCATGCTATACAAAAAAAGACAGAACCAACCTGAGTAATGACAGGCTCAGGATATTATTAAGTTGGAGAGGGCTCAAAAGAGATTTACCATGATGTTGCTGGGTATGGAAGTTTTGAGTCATAAAGAAAGGCTTGATAAGCTGGGATTTTTTTTCATTGGAGCATAGGAGATTGAGAGGCTACCTTATAGAAGTTTATAAAATAACGAGAGGTATAGATAGGATTAATGGTAGTTGTCTTTTACCTAGGATGGGGGGGGCGGGGGGGGGGGGTCAAGACTAGGTGACAGTTTTAAAGGTGAGTGGAGAGAGGTTTAAAAAAGTTGGAGAGGGCTCAAAAGAGATTTACCATGATGTTGCTGGGTATGGAAGTTTTGAGTCATAAAGAAAGGCTTGATAAACTGGGATTTTTTTTCATTGGAGCATAGGAGATTGAGAGGCTACCTTATAGAAGTTTATAAAATAACGAGAGGTATAGATAGAATTAATGGTAGTTGTCTTTTACCTAGGATGGGGGGGGGGGGGTCAAGACTAGGTGACAGTTTTAAAGGTGAGTGGAGAGAGGTTTAAAAAAGACGTGAGGGGCAATTTTTCCTTTACATAGAGGGTGGTTCACATGTGGAATGCATTTCCTGAGAAAGTTGTGCATGAGAGTACAACATTTAAATGACATTTGGATAAGTACAAAAATGGGAAAGATTTGGAAGGATAAGAGCCAGGTGCAGGCAGATGGGACTAGTTTGGTTAGGGATTATAATTATATTTGGCATGGACGGGTTGGACGGAAGAGTCCGTTTCCATGCTCTATGACTCTATCTGTGGTCAGGAAAGGTTTGGTGCCTGTATTGAAAGATTAAATTCTTAAATGGATTGAAAAGGAAATATTTAGAAGCAGTTGATATAGAAATTAGTCTGAGTTTCATACTACAGGAAAGATGTTGAACAATCAAAGAGTTCAATGAAGATTTGTGAAGATTTTACCTTATTTGAGTAGAATCAAATGTGAATAAAGACTTGGAAAATTGCTCTTGTTTTAGTTAGAACATGAGAGGTTATGGAATAATTAGACAGAGATATTCAAAACTGTTAACAAAAGGAATGATAATGCTGAAACAGCTTGTTCCCAGTGATTGAGAGGCAGAGATTGTAAAGGTACAAAAACAAATTTAGATACAATAAAAAAAAGAGTAAACAGCAGGAGAAATGGTTTTACACAATAGGCAATGAGATATTGAAAAGTGCTATCAGTTAGTGCACTGAAGCAGGGACCATACTAATATTTAAGAATAGGTGTGCTGAAAGGAAAATAAATGAAACATGACAGCAGGACAAGCATAAGGGATCAGGACCACACAGAATAGACATTCACAAGGATTGGGTGGGCAAATAATATGAAACATCAATTTTCCTGCTCCTCGGATGCTGCCTGACCTACTGTGCTTTTCCGGCACCACTCTAAATTTCAGCCTGTTTCTGTATTAATTTTAATTAACTCCACGCATTAGTCCATAATGTTCATCAAGAACATTGAAAATCAATAATTTTTATATCATATTTTGATTGCCGTCTTAATTTATTATTTTGCACATAATAAGCTTCTATTTTTGTGTTATTGCGTATATGTAAATGCTAGAGAGCTTGCTCACCTGGGGCCAGAAAATGCATGCTGAAATATTTTATAGCTGGATTAACATTCACAACTCAACTCCTTTTCGGTGGATCACATCAATAATTCTTAGCCCTTGCTACATAGTATAGATTTGGACATGTTGGCAATTTTAGTTATTTTAGCTTAATTAACATGAATTCAATAGGTCTAATTTAACTTCTGATTTTTAAAAAAAAACTTTCCCTTTAGACCATTTGTCTGTTATTTAAAAATATACAGATAAAGTAAAAATTATTTTAAAAATATTACGTGAAGCTTTTTGGCAGATTATGTTCATAAAAATTTGTAATTTTTATTAATGACTTGGATGAGGGAGTCGAAGGGTGGGCCAGTAAATTTGCAGATGATACGAAGATAGGTGGAGTTGTGGACAGTGAGGAGGGCATTTGTCGTTTGCAAAGGGACTTAGATATGATGCAGAGCTGGGCTGAGGAGTGGCAGATGGAGTTCAACCCTGCCAAGTGTGAGGTTGTCCATTTTGGAAGGACAAATAAGAATGCGGAATACAGGGTTAATGGTAGGGTTCTTAGTCAGGTGGAGGAACAGGGGGATCTTGAGGTCTATGTACATAGATCTTTGAAAGTTGCCACTCAGGTGGATAGAGTTTGTAAGAAGGCCTATGGTGTATTATCGTTCATTAGCAGAGGGATTGAATTCAAGAGTCGTGAAGTGATGTTGCAGCTGTACAGGACTTTGGTTAGGCCACATTTGGAGTACTGTGTGCAGTTCTGGTCGCCTCACTTTAGGAAAGATGTGGAAGCTTTGGAGAGGGTGCAGAGAAGATTTACCAGGATGTTGCCTGGAATGGAGAATAGGTCGTACGAGGATAGGTTGAGAGTTCTCGGCCTTTTCTCGTTGGAACGGCGAAGGATGAGGGGTGACTTGATAGAGGTTTATAAGTTGATCAGAGGAATAGATAGAGTAGACAGTCAGAAACTTTTTCCCCGGGTACAACAGAGTGTTACAAGGGGACATAAATTTAAGGTGAAGGGTGGAAGGTATAGGGGAGATGTCAGGGGTGGGTTCTTTACCCAGAAAGTGGTGGGGGCATGGAATGCGCTGCCCATGGGAGTGGTAAGAGTCAGAATCATTGGCGACCTTTAAGCAACATTTGAATAGGTACATGGATGGGTGCTTAATCTAGGATAGAAGTTCGGCACAACATCGTGGGCCGAAGGGCCTGTTCTGTGCTGTATTGTTCTATGTTCTATGTTCTAAAAAACTAATCTAATTTCTTGTATGTTTCAAGCTGCTAAACAAGATTGTGTAATATCTCCTTAAATGGGTTTTAAATTAAGTTCTTCACAGGGTGCTTTTGTTCTGTTGAATCTAGGAAATTCTGGGATATTGGAGAAGCTCATACAGCTTTTGGTGATTGATCTAAAATTCAACATTCTTTCTAACTTTGCAGAATAACAGATTTTCAGCATAAAAATCTGTTAATCGAAGAAATGGGCAGCCTTATTTGTCTTTGGAATAAATCCAATGTAAACTGCTAGAGATAGGGCATTTTCCAATTCGATATCTCTAAAAATTACGTTATCTACCCCCCAAAAAAATGGTACGTGTTCTGTTGTGACTAAATAGACAGACAAAAATCACCAAATAAAAGTACTTCAGCACTAATTAGTGTGTAAATTTAAGTTTAGTTCTATGCTCAGTAAGGAAGTATTTTTTGTTTCATCATGGAATGTGCTAAATTTAGTTTTCACACAAAGGGAAAACTTGCAAAAACCTAATAACATCACGGAAAAGAGCAGCTAGTGATCACTCAGTTGCCTGACACTGCTGAAGTTTCAGTTTTGTCTGAACCATGTTATACTTTACAAATTCAAAGTAAACCATAGGATTTCGACTATGGCTGCAAAATTCTAGAAGAGCTCAGGTTAAGGCCACAGGCCTGACCACTTATTTGAAAATGCATCTCAGGATATGGCAATGCAGTATTCAACAAATATGAATTATGATTATAACTACCAATTGAAAATGTAAATATTACTGATTATCTAAATTATTGAACTTTCATTTATGAAAAAAAAGGAAAGAACTGTGGATGCTGTAAATCAGAAACAAAAACAGACTTTGCTGGAAAAGCTCAGCAAGTCTAGTAGCACCTGCGGAGAGAAATGTTTTGGGTCAGTGACTTCTCCTCAGAATGCAGTTCCCTCCACAGATTGAACTTTTCCAGCAATTTCTGTTTTTGTTTCACTTATAGTAATTTGATGCCTATTAAAGTATAAATAACAAGTGATAAAATCTTCAGGGACAGGGTGTTAAAATACTGGGGATGAGGAAAGGAACAAAACAATAATCACTTAAAAATGATAATTCACTATTGTTTCTAAAAAAAGAAGCCACATGTGAACGTTGGTGCCTTACATTGTCATAATGCTTTTTCACAATTGGTTCATAAAAGCCTATTGCCTCTTTATACTTGTTTTCTTGCATAAAGAGAACATGGGCAACATTCAATTTCCAAACATCATGCTCATTGCAGAACTCCACTGACTTTCGGAAGATCTTCTCAACCATTTGGTAGTTTTCCAAGTTCCAGTAGATTCTGGCCTGAGCCATAAGCACTGGAATATACCTGAAAAATAGGAATGAAAGAATGTAAGAAACATGAGCAGGGCTAGCAGAGTCTGAACTCTCATTCAGTTATATTGTGGCTGATCTCTAATTTCAAATGCACTTTCCAGCCTGGAGTTGGTTCGCTCAATTGACTGGATGGCAGGCTTGCAATGGAGATTAACACCAACAGTGTAGGTTCAATTCCCACACCAAGCTGAGGTTACCACGAAGGACTGTCCTTCTGAATTTCTCCCCTTCCTTTTATTCACTTGTGGTATGTGTGCTGTTGCTGACTGGGCCAGCATTTATTGCCTGTTGCTAGTTACTCAAGGTAGTGGTGAGCTGCCTTCTTAACCTGCTGCAGTCCACATGCTGTAGGTTGACCCACAGTGCCCTTAGGGAGGGGTTTTCAAGATTTTGACCTAATGGCAGTGAAGGAATGGCGATATATTTCCAAGTCAGGATGGTGAGTGGCTTGGAGGGGAACTTGCAGATGGTTGTGTTCCCATGCATCTGCTGCCCTTGTCTTTCGAGATGGAAGTGGTCAGGGGTTTGGAAGTGCCATGTAAGGATTTTTGGTGAATTTCTGCATACTGTCACTGAGCATCAGTGATGGAGGAAGTGGATGCTTATGGATGTGTTGCCAATCAAGTGGGTTGATTTGTCCTGGATGATGTCAAGCTTCTTGAGTGTTGTTGGAGCTGCACTGACCCAGGTAAGTGAAGAGAATTCAATCACACACCTGACTTGTGCCTTGTGGACAGACTTTGTGGCATCGGGTGATGAATTATTCGCCACACTATTCCTAGCCTCTGACCTGCTCTTGTAGCCATTGTGTTTATATGCTGTGTCGAGTTAAGTTTCTCGTCAATAGTAATTCAAAGGATGTTGATATTGGGGAATTCAGTGATGGTAACTTCACTGAATATCAAGGGGCACAGGTTAGATTATCATTTATTGGAGATGGTCATTGTCTAGCATTTGTATGGTCAGTCATTAGTCAGCCCAAGCTTAGAAATGTCCAGATCTTTTTGCATTTGAACTTGAATTGCTTCAGGATCTGAGGAATCGCAAATAGCCGCTGAGCATTGTGCAATCATCTGCAAACACCCCCACTTCTAACCATGTGATGGAGTGTAACTCATTGAAGAAGCAGCTGAAGATGATTGGACACTACCCTGCAGAGATGTCCTGGAGATGAGATAATTGACCTCCAACAACCATAGCCAGCTTCCTATGAGCCTGATATGACTCCAATCAGCAGAGAGTTTGCCCCTTGATACCCACTGATTCCAGTTTTTCTAGGGATCCTTGTTGCCATGCTTTATTGAATGAGGTCTGGATTTTTAGGAATTGTCACTCCTGCCTTTCCTCATGTATGATAGCACTTGATAAATAGAATTATTTTAGGAGCTAAAAGATGTGGCTGATCAGAGCTGTGCAAGTCGGTGTGGTACAGATGGAACGTAAGACAGCAAGTTAAAAATCAATAATTTAATTGTCAGTGGCATTTCCACAGGGTTCATTCTGTAGCCTATTCTTTTAATGCTGTCAATGATTTTCATTTAAGCTCAAAGACAGAGATGTCAAATGTTTCAGAAAGTGAAAGGAAGCTGTGAAGAGATATTGATAGGCAGCATGATAAGCCTAAAACTTGACAGGTGGAAAGGAAATGTCAGTAAGCTGTGAATGGAAATAAATGTGCAACTATGAAAGGTTTGGGATGACAGAATCACAGGACATTGCAGAGACTGCATGAGGTTGCTAGCCCTGTGTGAAAGAAACTAATCAAACCTGTTGCATTAATGAAGGCAATTGTTGTAAAAGAGGTTGAAGTCTCCAGGTGATTCCCTAAAACAGTAAAGAGATGATTTTAAAAAACTTACAATTCAGGATACTTTGGCTTCCTACGGAGTACACTACAGATTTATTAATAACCATGATAAGTGTAAAGGAGACTGCATCTTCTATATATGTTATACTCAAATTAAGAAAGTACAAGCAAATTGTTTTAGGAGATAACAGAAATGGTAGATCAGAGCTATGGAAGTAGACATTTAGAAGAGTTGGGAGTCCGGTAAATAGAAAATGGAGGAGATGAAGGGCAGCATTACATCCCCTGTTCTTGCACGGGGAGATGCAAGGAGAAATGGATCAGATACTGCAATGGTAGTCAGGGCAAACGTGTAACAGAGGGCATGGTCACTTTAGAATGCTAAAAGTGGAGGGAGAAGTTGTGCTTGCTGCTAAGAGAAATTACACCTAGCTGAAGGTTTAGATTTCATCAAACACACTTTTATTTTCTATTCCTTGAATTTTCGCACAGCCTCTCAATTATTTCAAGAATGACATAAAAGATGAAATCCAGAAATACAAACCCCACCATTTTCATAGGCAGTGAGCTTGAGGAATGGGGAAGGTTACAAATTGTAAATTCATCATTTACAGAGGCACAAGTTAACTGGAGCTGCTTCCATTCACGTGTGACTTTCCATAGCCAAGGTGGGAACGCACAAAGTATGTGGATTAGATCTTGAAGGAACAGTTCAAAATTTTAAACTTGCTATAGTTGATGAGTCTTTTAAATAGTGCTGGTAGACAGTTTTCCTTGTTGCTCATGAAGCGTTCAGCAGGGTGAGATTAAGGGAATGAATCAGCAATCAGGTCCAAGATAGCACCACTGGTGTCAAATCAATGTTATGTCTTCATTAATGTCACGATCTGCCTGCTCAGGGCACTTAGGTCAGTAGCTACATGTATTCTAATGATTACACCAAAGGTGACATCCTGTACAATTTTCAGAATTGCGTGCACTGCATTGGATATCATTTTGGTCCCCTTGTGGCATTTATATTCAAACATACAAACTATGGTCACGTTGGCCGAACAGTTGTTATTCCAGTTTAGCTGGGAGCTGTGCAAGCCCCATCGCAGCAGACTCCAAAGAAATGATCTGGGCAAGTCTGCTACACTTGGAATCCTCTGAAAGTCTACACTGAAACAGGAGACTTTGACTGATTTCGATGAAATTAGGTGGGAAGTTACTCAGGAAAAGTTAAGATTATTTAATAGAGTCTAACTCCAAGCTCCCAAATACCTTTCCCACTTACTCACACCTAGGCCCGACCTGACATCCCCTGGGACCCCTACCCAGCTGCCACTCTATCCCCGCCCCTACCAGGTGCCCTACACATCTGATACTTCTTCCTACCAGCACCCTGATACAACATTTATCTTACATATATTTTGTTTGACAGCAGCTGTCAAAGTGGTCTGTCACAATCTTTAAATTCGAGAATATGGCAGCTGACTGCTGTGAGAAGTGAGCATGTTTTGCCTCCCTCTCAGTTCTGCACTACAAAAGAACTGTCCATATATCTGAAAAAATAGTCCAGGATTGCCAAACTTTGGAGAATCCAACCTATTGTTGCATTCTTCTCTCAATGTAGAAAGATGCACAGATATATTGCAGAAGCATATTTTTTACAAAAAAAAATCCACAATCTGAGAAAGATATACTCTATTGGAAAGAATGATCAAAAGCTTGCCTGAAGAATTGGATGTGAAGGAAGTTGGATGGGCATACAGAAGAAAATCCAGAACATGGATCTCTAGCAGATAAAGGAATTACCACAAATAACTTGAAGGGTATAGGGAGTGCGTGGAAATTATCTGCTCTGAAGTCTTTTTGTAGTTTCTTTCCCCAGCAATTACTGAAGTACATAATTGAAGAATTTTACAGAATCCAACTCACCTCTCAAGTGCTTCATCGTACTCATTTACTGCTTTTTTCACAGCATCATCATCTCGATTATGTCTTGCTTCTTGTACCTAAATTGAAAATTTGTTATTTTGTATTTATGACACTCATTAGAAAGTTGATTTGAATATCAAAGACTCACCAACCATTTTCAACTATACGTTACTGAAGTGCCAGATTTTACAAAGTTATCAGTATATTGATCGATAACCCTTTCTCACAACAAGACTAGTCTCCAAAATTTTAATCAGGACCGAACTTTGCTCAACTAAATATTCAACTGTGTTTAAAAAAAATCTTTGATGAAAATACATAACCAAGTTCACAAACATTTAGGAGACAACTTTAATCTAAAAAAAAGTTTAGTCTCCTGGGAATACAAAAAAACCTTGAATTTATATTTTGACCAGGTCTAGTTTAATTTGGATAAATGCAAGGTATTGCATTTTGGTAACAGAAATGAGTGCAGGACTTAAACAGTTAATGGGAGGTCCCTGGGTAGCACTGTCAAACAGAGACTAGGGTTCAGGTACATAGTTCTTTGAAACTTGCTTCACAGGGTAGTTAAGGAGGAATTTAGCACGTTAGCCTTGCTTAGACCACTGAGTATAGGAGTTTGGACATCATGTTGAGATTGTACTGGATGTTGGTGAGGCCATTTTTAGAGTAGAGGAACATTGCCTTCTGCATGATACAGCAATGCACCGTCAAACATAACAAGCCAGACAAGACTTAGTTGACATTCAATTCCAATAAAGTGAAGCGATTATTCATGGACTGTAAATTTGTTGTTGCTCAAAATAGTGGGAGCCTCTGACTGTTTGCAGAGCAAATACAGCTTTTTTTCTGTTTGCTATTTCTCTGTTTTTTCTGCTGTCCAATAATTTAGATTAGATTCCCTATAGTGGAAACAGGCCCTTCGGCCCAGCAAGTCCACACCGACCTCGCAGAGAGTAACCCACACAGACCGACTTCCCTCTGACTAATGCACCTAACACTGTGGGCAATTTATATTGGCCAATTCACCTGACTTGCACGTTTTTGGACTGTGGGAGAAAACTGGAGCAGCCGGAGGAAACCCACACAAACCCAGGGAGAATGTGCAAACTCCACACAGACAGTCTCCCGAAGCTGGAATTGAACCTGGGTCTCTGGCACTATGAGGCAGCAGTGCTAACCACTGAACAGTTTTAACTGTTTGAATCTTTCCAGTTTGCGATGGTCCCACATTGAGCAACAACACAATGCTATGCTAAAATAAGCTGCTATGCTATGCTGGGTGTGTGAACAGCTGTCCCTTCGACATTGTTCTCAGGTGGTACGGCACGAAGGACAGGTAGCCTGTGTAGAATGATTCTTTTAGCTGCAGTTACAATTATAGTTGATCAGACCGTTGAAGATAATAAATAGCAACACATTTATTCTCATGAGCGTCTGTTTCCGATGAACTGTCACCTGTGCCACCTATATGCCAAACAAAGTTGCTCTTTGACTCCACTGTGTGCACTGTGAAGGGCATTTTGTGACTAGCAGTGACTGACCTGGTGCACAGCTGGCTTTAAGTACGGAGCCTGTGTAATGAATCCTGGGAGGCCCTGAGAACACCCACCATTGGTGAGTGCACAATAGTGCAAGTTTGAGGTAAGCAGCATCACAATGTGGGAGATAACTCACCAAAGCTCAGTGAAACAGAAAAAACTCTCCATGAAACTCACCGAAATTGACACTTGGCTGGTTTTTGGTATAAGACAGGCCGATAGGTTTAAAGTTAAACTGGGCACATCACAGATAAAAGAACAGCGTTGTTAATAAAATTTCAGTTACGCATATTATAATTGTTGCTACTGTTTTCTTGAACAGTGAGAAGTAGCCAATAGTTATTACACGTTTCTCCTTCCAAAACTTAGGCTTTGAATAGAAAGCCCTGTGACACTTGACAGAAATAATTATAGATTTGTAATAGGTGTGGCAATAGTTTGACAGTTACGAGACAGAAATGCATTGTTATGTTAAAGCACAATTCTAATTATTCCGAAACTTAGTAATACTAATAAGCTAAATAGGCCTCGAGTAACAACAAATGACACAAACGCTGACGAGAATCCAATCTAAATCACGATCTACCATTTCTGAAATTAGTTAATTACCTGTTTGGTCAATTTCCGTAACTGCTCAGTAAGTTTACCTGCCATTTCATCAAACTTTCTGAATGCCTAGAAAAATGTAGAAAATTACTGATGAATTTTAATGTTTGAAAAAAACTACTAGAACATTGTCTGAAATGCCATAATTATAATTATCTATGAGCATTTCATTCTTTGTGTCGAATCAACTCATTGGATAACTATTGAGGGCAACATTCTTTAAGATACTTTCTCACATCTCTGACAGTCCTAAGTCATTCATGATTCTCATCTCACACAATAGAGAAGAAATGAAAATAAAATCAGAAGAAATAACAAGGCCTGCATTTTCCAGCAAAGGCAGGTCATGCAGTGACAGCAGAGAATACAAATGAGAAGTCCATGAGATAAAAGGGCCACAATAGCATACTTTTCCCAAACAAGCATGATATCATTCATGTTTGACCACCCTGCCAAATTTAAATGACAATGAAGCCATATGGCTTTGGACACTGGCCAATTTACCCACCTTTTGTAGCTGGGCCAGTACCAGTTAGGGCACTGTGGTGATGGGGATGGAGGTTGTGGAGCTCAGAGGTGGGGTGATAGTGCCACCCAGGGAGGAGAAAAAGGCCCCACCCTACCCCATGCTGTCTGACCATCAACAACATTTTGATCTATCAAAATGCTAAGCAAATCTTTAATTCAGGACCTCTTTACCTTTAATACTGTGCAGCAGCACAGGGTTCATGTAACTTTGTGAGAGAAACTATTCCCTCTGATGGCAATACGGGTCAGAGAAAAGTTCAGAAGACGAACCTTGTAGATATTTTTAATTAATGGTGTTCAGACATGATGGAACTAGAACCTAGGCCTTCCAGCACATGGGCAGAGACCTAGCACTGTATCACAAAAGCCCTCATGCAACCTTCTATACAGACTGGTATCATAATAACTATAACTTTCGGCTGACCTGGCTTTACTGAATGGCACAAAATGGAAACAATTGACTAGAGTATGATTTGGAAACGATCTTATTTTGAAAATAGAGTGCATGAATTTTCGAAGAAATGAAGTCTTTTGGTGATTGAAGTAAATGCCTTCAAGGAAGTTCTTCGAAAAAGCAAATATTCTTCCAGAAAGGAATCTTCTTGCCCTCCAAATGTATATTTTTAAGTCTTCAGATTGGTAACCCTTTTGTAATTCCCTCTCATGTTCATTGTGCATTGCGTTCCTCATGGATTAGGGCAGGGGTTGGGAACCTGCAGCCGTCTAGGCCATTGTCTGTGGCCTTTTGAATGAATCCAAATTTTGCAGAACAAATCTTTTATTTTTTATTAATATGTTTTTTCATCCTTTATTATTTTATTTTAATCTTAAAGTGAATGTTTTTAAAATACCAGAGAGTAAAAGGAAATTCAATGAAATAATCCTCACAGACTGACCGCCACAATTAAAAAAATGTGAATTTTGAAGAATATATAATTGAAGTTTATTGGATGCGGCCTTATTAGATAACAACTAACATAATGTGGCCTTCCAAAATGAAAAGGTTCCCCACCTCTAGGTGGGGAAATCTTTTGCTCTATCTTATTAGAGGTTCCGCATCCAAGTCTTAATAAAAAAGCAATATGTTCTGATCAAATTACTCATTTAGTACATACAAGCTAGATCTTAGCAACATGAACTAATGACAATTTCTAGAACAGCCATTAGTTCTTGTTGGCCAAATCTGCTGTTATTATAAACTTCTTTTCCCATCATATTCTGCTCAATTACACTCTCATTGCTTTTAAAGAAGCTGAACCCTATTATTTTATAATGTTTAGCATCTCATGTAACAACGTTAAAATATTGGAACTGAACAAATTAAGCATTCAGCTATATTGCCCTAAAGTGTTCAATGCAAAACTTATTTTTAATTCACAATGTTTACAGTGTTTTTAATACATGACAATGCAATTGTATTTGGTGAGGTATAACAGTTGCAGAACAAGAAAGGAGAAACCTTGGAGTTCTCACCTCTTCTGGTGCTGTCTGACATGTTATCATGGCATCCAAGAACTCATATAAGTACTGCACAAAAAAAATCCAGTGAATCATTGAAACAAATATCAACTTATTTTTGGAATCTGCTATGACAATGTTGACTTTTTTTTAACAGAGTATAAATCTAAAGTTTAACTAATTGATTTTGAGGAACGTTTGTGTAAAATATTAACATGTTATACTTCTTGCATTTGGGTAGCATTCCCAAAATATATCAAACAGAAATGCAACACTAATAGATAAAATTAAATCCAAGAAACTACAGCAGTCTACGGTGCTCCCGCATAGTGAATACATGTTTTCCATATATGATTACATAGAAATTCTCAAGAACGTTGTACGCTTCCAAAACCTAAACAGTTACCTCTGTTAACAGGCCAATGAGGAGACCCAACACTGGATAAGCTGTGCCTGTACAGCCTTCTAAAAACTATGTTAACACATCTTTGACAATGAAAACCTCTCAAGGCCAACAAAAGGCTTAGGCTGGATTTTCACTCACAAATTGCATAGCAGACGGACACATTTTCCAGTTTGCCACACCTGTCTTGGGAATCAGTACCCCTAAGCATGAGATGGAGTTGGGGTGGTTTAAAAGGTCTATGTTGATTCTCTGGAGGTTTGTCCCATTATTTTCTGAGCTATTAGGCCATCTAGCTGTCACTCCTCACACTTCATCATGCCCCCTGCTCCCCATCATCACTTCATTCTCATACATGACAACTCACACCCATCATTGCTCCCCACCCATTCTCAAGACCCCTTAACAGTCCCTGTGGTAACAACAGGACAGAAGGCAGGAAACTTAATCATCTTAAAATCCATCATTGGTAAAATGCTAGAATTGATTATTAAGGGTGTTATAGCAGGACACTTGGAAACTCTTAATAAAATCAAAGTCAATATGGTTTTGTAAAAGGGAAGTGACTCGCGACTAAGTTTTCAGAGTCTTTGGAAAAGTTACAAACAATGTGAGTAAAAGAGAATCTGCACTTGAATTTCTAAATGGCATTTGACAAGGGTTTACATCAAAGATTACTACACAAACTAAGAGCAATTGGTGTACAGGAAACATATTATCATGCAAATAGGACTTGTTAGCTTACAGGAAGCAGACAGTAGAGATAAATGGGTTATTTTTAGGTTCAGATATTGCAACTATTGGATTCTAAGAGAGTGGTTTAGCTGGTGCTAAAATGCTTCTGTTGATTCTCCAATCCTGACAACACTCTTTCCAGAGCAATTGCACCTTCCTCTAATGTGATGACCAGAATGGTGTGCAGTTTTGTGGTTTAATTAAAGTTTTACATTATTCTAGCATAATCTCCCTGCTCCTTTATTATGTGCTTCAACTAATAACTCATTGTATGCTTTTTTAGCCACCTTGTTGAACTAACCTACTAATTTCTGGGATCCTTAGATGCAAAATGTAAAGTTCTTCAGTCCCTTTGGACTTCTCAGCATCTTATCTTTTAATTATACCATAAACAAATAATGTCTTGTTTGTCCCCTCCAAATATGTTACCCTCGCACTTGGGTTGAATTTTGTTTACCATTGTTCACAATATACATTAACGATTTGGACGAAGGAATTTGAATGCAATATCTTTGAATTGGCAGATGACACTAAGCTGGGTGGCAGAGAGTGCTATGAGGAGGCTACAGGGTGATTTGGACAGACTGGCTGAGCAGGCAAATGCAATAAAATGTGGATAAACGTGAGGTTATCAACTTTGGTCTCAAAGGTAGGCAAATTGTTGTCTGAATGGTGGCAGTTTAGGAAAAGATGAAGGGCTTTTGCCTGAAACATCGACTTTCCTCCTCCTCGGATGCTGCCTGACCTGCTGTGCTTTTCCAGCACCACTCTAATCTTGACTCTGATCTCCAGCATCTGCAGTCCTCACTTTTGTGCAGTGTAGGAAAAGGCGAGGTGCAATGAGACCTGGGTGTCATGGTGGAACATTTTGTGAAGGTTGGCATGAAACAGGCGATGAGGAAAGCTAATGGCATGCTGGGTTTCATAGCGAGAGGATGAGAGTATCGGAGTAAGAATGTCTTGCTGCTGTTATACAGGGCCTTAAGTAATGCCACACCTTGAACACTGTACAGTTTTGGTCTCCTCGTCTGAGGAAGGACATTCTTACTATTGAGGGAACCCAGCGAAGGTTCACCAGACTGATTCCCGGGATGGCAGGATTGACAATGAGAAAAGACTGGATCAGCTGGGCTTGTATTCACTGGAAGTTAGAAGAATGAGGGAGTGTCTTATAGAAGCATATAAAACCCTGATGAGACTAGAGTAGTTATATGCGGAAGCATGTTCCTGATGTTGGGGAAGTTCAGAACTATGGGTCACAGTCTAAGAATATGTCATAAGCCATTCAGGACTGAGATGAGGAAGAATGTCTTCACTCAGAGAATTATGAATCTGTGGAATTCTCTCCCATAGGAAGCTGTTGGGGCCAGTTCATTAAAAAAATTCAAGAGGGAGCTGGACATGGCCCTTGTGGTTAAAGGCATCAAAGGGTATGGGGAGAGGATGGGAATGGTATACTGAGATTACATGATCATATTGAATGACAGTGCAGACTCGAAGGGCTGAATGGCCTACTCCTGCACCTATCTTTTACGTTTCTATTTATCTATCACCTGACCAGTCCATTCCTATCTTTTTATGACCTACTGATTTATGTCCCACTATCAACCAATTTTTCTAACATTTTAGCACGATAAAGCTACCTTAATAGCAATTGCCTCTGTCTAACTTACCGGTGTGAGGAACTTGTAAGTTAGATGAGCATTTTCTGCCAAGACATCAGCAGCCAGGTCAAAATACTGAAAAAGTAAATTTTTAAAAATTAGCAGTTTTATTTTAAATTGCACCACTAAATTATTGTTTGAAATTTGTGACCTATACGCTAAAATTCAAAGTGGAATTTTACTGGTTCTTCTTAATCCCAAATAAATATCACACATATATGAAAATTATGAAATTTTGATACTTAATTACTCTACCTGTGTTTTCAATTACACATTATTAAATAAAGGTTAATCAGCAAATTTGTCTGTATATGCCCATAAATGTAATGGAAGACTGTCTATTAATACTTAGACTTTAAAATATTTGTAAAGGATTGAATCGCAGATCAGTTTCACCTTTCATGTCAAGTCATATAAATCAATCTCAAAGCCAATGGACAGGAACCAAGTTCATATCAATGGTGGTGTACAATTAAACAGTTAACAGGAAGAGTCTGCACAAATAGCCCTATCTCAATGATGAAGGAGTCCTGCACATCAGTGAAACACGGTTGAAGTATTTGCGTCCATCTTCAGCCAGAGGAGCCAAATTGATTACCTATCTTGTTCTTCTCGTGAAGTCCCCAGCATCATAGATTCTATTTTTCAGCCAATTTGATTCACTCCACATGTTACCAAGAAATTTTTGGAAGCACTGTTTACCATAAAGGTGAGGGACACTGGCAACATTCCAGAAATAGTACTGAAGTCCTGTGCTCCAGAGCTAGCTATGCCTCTAGCCAGGCTGTTCCAATACAGCAATAATACTGGCACTTATCAGGCAATGGGGAAAAGTGCCCAGGTACATCCTGTCCACAAATCTAACTTGGCCAATTACAACCCTATCAGTTTACTGTCAGTCATCAGCAAATTGATGGCAGAGCTATCAAGTTCAGCAGCAACCTGTTCAGCTGCACTGAGTTACACTGCTGCAACTTACCAAGGCTCCTTCTAAATCCATGAACTCTTCCACCTTCAAGGGTAGCAGATACATGTGAACACCAACATCTGCAAGCTCTCCTCCAAACTACTCTTGAAACTATGTCACTGATTATTCACTCTTGGTGTCAAAATCCTAACAGCATTGTGGGTGCACTGATACTTCAAGGATGGCAACGGTTCAACAGACAGCTCATCACCAACTGCTTAGGTCAATTAAAGATGGGAAATAAATGCTGATCTAGCCAATGGTGCTCGCATTCCTTAAATTCATAAAAAAAATACAGAAGTACAAATAAACAGAACTTCTAACCTAGAGCAGTGCAGTCAGAAAATCTTACAATTCAATTTGCTAGCTGAAAACTTTGCCTATGTATAAGGGAACTTGTTTGTCCATTGATCTTGTTTATTAAGAACGCATATTTGACATTCTGCATACTATATATAAGTTAGCATGACAGAGATGAAGACTTATCCAAAATAGAAGAGGTTGCTTTGACATGTAGAAAGATAGGCACAATTTTGGAATTTTAAAGAAATTTTTAAATTTAAAAAATTTTTAAAAATTAAATCAAAATCTATAAAGATTACGTACATCAGCATAAACCATTAATTTTAATTTTCTTTTTGAAACAAAACTATAACTAGCTCAACTGAGGGGAATAATATTCAGTCTCTAATTATGACTCACACTTTAACATTGTTTCAGATTGAAGACAAATTGAAGACAGAGTGATAACAGCGCCAAGAATAGCCAGACATGATGCAAAATGGAAATAACTTTAAAAGAAACAGTTTGCATAAATATAAGTAATCCAACAGTAAGTACAGCATGCCACATACGAACAAGAAAAAATAATAGCAGCAAACACACTTCATATTTGCAATACAGCAGAAGCAAATTGCCAAAGGTTTCTGGTGGGAATGGGTTCTGCTGAAGTAAGAATTGTAGTTTTTCAAATCCCTCAGTAGGCTTGGAATCCATGTTCATTAGAGCTTGGTTGTGTAGAGTAACTGGGTCAAGTTCCTAGAAAGAAAATACAGTGGATGAACCCATGCTTGATTATCCTTATTCAAATAAATGACAAACTGTGAACAATACAAGCTTTCCCAAAGACATTAGATTTTGCCTCAGTCTTAAAATAAGTTAGAATATTTTGAAAGATCATCTAATTAATTTCTATCCATAAGCTAAAGGACTTGAAACACCAACTCTGTTTCTCTTTCCACAGATACTGCCAGACCTGCTGGATTTTGTTTTAGACTCCCTACAGTGTGGAAACAGGCCCTTCGACCCAACCAGTCCACACCAACCCTCCGAACAGGAACCCACCCAGACCCACTTCCATCTGACTAATACACCTAACACTATGGACAATTCAGCATGGCCAATTCACCTAACCTGCACATCTTTGGACTGTGGGAGGAAACCAGAGCATCCGGAGGAAACCCAAGCAGAAAAAGAGGAGAATGTGCAAACTCCACACAGTCACCAGGCTGGAATCGAACATGGGACCCTGGTGCTCTGAGGCTGCAGTGCTAACCACTGAGCCACCGTGGATTGATTCAATGTGAGCACACTGCGTCTCTCTTCTGCAGCCAGGGGTATCTTGAAGATCTTGTAGACAGTTGTGATGTTGAGAGCTATACATGTTGTTAGTCCTGCCATTACTAGTCCACTTGTGTCTCTAAGGTAATATTTTGTAATAACTTTGCCGAATTGTATAAGTCGTGATCTATATCGACCTCAGTAAGGCATTTGACAAGGTTCCTCAAGGTAGATTGATTATCAAGGTTAGAATACAAGGGAAACTAGCCATTTTGACAGAGAACTAGCTCAAAGGTAGAAGACAGAGAGTGGTAGTGGATGGCTGCTTTTGAAACTGGAGATCTGTGCCCAGTGGTGTGCCACAAGGATTGGTGCTCAGTCCTCTGCTTTTTGTCATGTATATAAATGATTTGAATGTGAGCATAAGAGGTATAGTTAGTAAGTTTGCAGATAACACCAGAATTGGAGTTGTATTGGATAGTGAAGAAGGTTACTTAAGAGGACAACAGGATCTTGATCAGATGGGCCAATGGGCTGAGGAGTGGCAGATGGGGTTTAATTTAGATAAATGTGAGGTGCTGCATTTTGGAAAAACAAATCAGAGCTGGACTTATACACTTAATGGTAAGGTCCTGGGGAGTGTTGTTGAATAAAGCGACCTTGGAGTGCAGGTTCATAGTTCTTTGAAATTGGAGGTGGTGTTTGGTATGATTGCCTTTATTGGTCAGAGCATCGAGTACAAGAGTTGAGAGATCGTGTTGCAGCTGTGCAGGACATTGGTTAGGCCACTTTTGGAATAGTGTGCAATTCTGGTCTCCCTCTTATCAGAAGGACGTTGTGACATTTGAAAGGATTCAGAAAAAAATTACAAGGATGTTACCAGGGTTAGAGGGTTTGTGCTGTAGGGAGAGGCTGAATAGGCTGGGGCTGTTTTCCCTGGAGTGTCGGAGGCTGAGGGGTGATCTTAGGGGTATGCATGGGGCAAACAGACAAGGTCTTTTCCCTGGGGTGAGTGAGTCCAGAACTAGAGGACATAGGTTTAGGGTGAGAGGGGAAAGATTTAAAAGGGACCTAAGGGGCAACTTTTCAACATAAAGGGTGATCAATGTATGGAATGAGCTGTTAGGGGAAGTGGTGGAGGCTGGTACAATTAAAACATTTAAAATAGATGGATACATGAATAGGAAAAGTTTAGAGGGATACAGGCCAAGAGCTGGCAAAAGGGACTAGATTAATTTAGGATATCTGGTCAACATGGATGAGTTTGCCTGAAGAGTTTGCTTCTGTGCTGTATATCTACATAACTGTATACATTGTTTTGTTACTGCACTAATATAAGGGATTGCCAACCAATTGTACACACTTAATTGAGAATTCAGATATTTAAGTAAAACTGTCTCTAAGTGTCTTAAGCAAATTATGTTGATTGTGGCACAGGTTTGGCTTTTTCCCGACAATGTGCTTACACTCACAAGGTGGAAAGCTTCTGGTTGGAGGTTGTTCCACTTGATATATGTCTGCCTTACTGTGAACTTCAGAGATTGCCTTAAGTTTATGCTGGTCTCTTGTGCACTCTCCGTTGCTGTGGCCCTATGGTTGCAGCTGTGTTCTGTTTGCTTGTGACCTGTTATAACTTCAGTTTGCATCTTTGCAGCCATAATTTTTGCACTGGTCAACCCAACGTGCTTTTATCCTTTTGCCTTGAGCAGATCCTGGAATGCAGGACAAGTTTCTATTGGATGCGGCAGACTGCATTTACCACACAGTGCCACACTAGCTTTGTGTGAGCTGACTGCAGCATCAACACTGTTTGCTACATTTAACGCTTGCAGTTGCTGTTTTGCAGGTACAATGCCTTCACATTTTCTGCCATCTCCTGGAATTAAGGAATGATGCTGTGGTTTTCTTGGAAGGGTTCAATAGGTGTTGATTGCCTCAACACCTCCATTATTCATTCCAATAGTTCAGCCTCTGAAATATCACTTTTATTCCCCTTGTTACTGAAACATTGACCTATTAATCCATGTGAAATTGATCCATTGATCCACTCTGACTCAAACTGCCCTATGGCACAGCTTTGGTTGCCCGATTCAGAGTCATGCAGATTGCCCAGAGCAGGAAGGCCCCCTACAGGGTGGATATGGGAACAGCAGCTTCTGGGAGCATGACCTCTCCATCTCTCACACACAGAAAGGGAGGAACGGTCAGGTCAGAATTAGAGGAGTGATGGTTCCCTGGGGCAGGAAAGCAAATTGAACGGGTGGAATTCCAAGATTATAGTGGCAGAATTCCACTAAACTGCAGAGATTCCTTATCCCTAACTGGCATTAGGCCCCTTCTTTGCAAAATCCAGTGGCTTTCAAAATTATTGGTTTTATCCTAGGTTCTAGAAATCTCAATAGAAATTAAAGGGTAGTGCGATTAAACAAACAAATTACAACCTCTGAATGATTGTAACTCAAGCAAAATCAGAAGGTTCTTACTAACTAGATCTGAAAGGCAAAGCATTTGCATAATTTTATCCTTTGATTTTAATTCACAAACCTCTGCAACAAAGATTCAAGTAGAAAATACTGCATGGTTCAAGAGCTGGCAGGTTCATTCAGCAATACAAAAACGAACACTGTACCCACAATTTCATCCATATTAGAATACAAGTGGATTATGTAGGGCATTCTAATTACTTGAGAACACATCAAGTTATGGTATCTTTAACTGTGGATTTTAAAAAAAAGTCTTTTATAAATCAGCTTACCTCTTCGGATCGTGGTGGCATGTCTGTCAATGCTTCTTGAGCTGCTTCATCTGTTTGATGACAAGGGATGGAAAGTATGATTGCCACTGTAACAATATTCTACAACCATAACCCTTTGAAGCCAGATTACAAATAAATATACAACACAGAAGATCATCAGAAATAATTGCTTGGTTAGTACAGAACTTAAACGTTGCTAAAAAGACACAGGGAGTCAAAGCTTTACATCTTGTAACCATCAGAACTAGAATGGAAGAAACATACTTAGGAAATAAACCCCACCAATTTATGCAGCAAGTGAAGAGAGTGCCGACTGGTCGGACTAATTGGCCTGGAACAGTTAACTGTCAACCTTCATTCTTAGATTCAAGCAGGTAGATTCTGATTGGTCAGTGTGTGGATGTAGCAGTGACTGGCTGTCTCCATAAACCCCTCTCATAAAAAATGTACAATGTAGGTACAAATTCACTTCGCCTACATAAAACAGAGTCCTGTGTATTTGCATATATATCTTGTGGCATGCAGAAATGCATCAGACTGTGAGCCAGATGATCTGAAATTGATTTCTGTTGTAACTCTTAGCACAGTCTGGATTATTTAAATGATTTCCAAAAGAAGAATCTAATGGAGGATATATTTTTCTGAGAATTGCAAATATGGGCTGACTGAACATGATTGGCATGTTGTCTGCTGCGATTCTGCAATGGAGCATGGCATTTGATATGGTCTGCCAAAGTATCTTTATATGTAACATTATGGATAGGATTTCTCCCTAATATTGAATGAACCAATGAATCAGAACCAGAATTTCCTTACAACTGTGCTCATTTCCTCCTGTAATTTAGACAGGAGTGAGTCACAAACCTTGTTAACAGAGACTCTGCCAATTTGAGAAGGCAAAGCACATGAAGCAAGAACAATTCTGAGGAACTTTCAGGCCAGGGTCACAAGATAAGTTAGTCAACATGAAGCAAGCATAAATCACAATCTTACAAATTCTTGAAAGCATATTTTAACAAAGCTGTGTAAAACAAACAACTGATAAAACAGAAAAAAAGAGAAAAGTCTTTGTTTCCTTGAGAGTAATGACCCTCTGTCTATTGTCATTTTTGTAAATCACTATTATACTTCCAAGAGAGACCAGGACCTTATTTAAAACTCCAAGCAAATTTAATAAGATTCTATCTAATAAAACTCCGTTTAAATTTTGCTCCTCACGAATTGCATCCCATGTATGGTTTTCATTTCAATGTCTTAAGCTATTCCTTATGATCTGTTTGCATCAAGGAACTTGACCTGTCTCAATATTATTTAGAGGACAATGTAGTTTTTTTTCCAATTTACTTTGCAAACTTTTTGAAACATTCAAAAATTCATTCGGCCTCACTAAGAAGTACGACACAAGTTATAAAACAGTTCCAATTATTTTTGACTTAAACACTTACAGTTCTTCAGTTGATATTCAATGGCTGCTTTAAGATTAAAAGCTTCAATCAGTGCAGTTTCATGGAGCACTAATGTGTTCCCAACGCTTCTCACATCAATCCCTTCAGTTGTCATACCAACACTAAGTTCTGAAAAGAAACACAATAACAAATCATGAAAGTAGTGGTGTAGTTTAATAAAGTTGTATTTTAAAAAATCAAAGAAAGCAGGGGCATTCGCTTCTGAGGCATAAAACGGAAAACTAGAAGTGTTATGTCAAACTTTCTTTAGGTCATGCTTGGGATGCTGTGTTCATTTATGGTTTCTATCATTCAAAATCAAATACAGAGCAACTGGAGAGGGTGTAAAACAAGATTTTCTAGAATGATGTGGGAACTGAAAGGTTATATCTACCAGGAAAGACAGAGTTTAGGATTCTTCGCTAAACATAAAAAATGGATGACTTGAAAGAAATATTTAAGTTTATTTAATGTTAAGATATATCAGGTTTGGATTGAATTCAGACAGTTACTTCCACTTGAGTGAAACCAGGACTGGGATGACGAATATTAGAGAGTTATTTTAAAAAAATCCAACAGGAGTTTAAGGACATATTTTTAGCCCAGCCTGCTTAGAACGTAGAGCTTCCTACTGAAAGCACAATGAAGGCACATAATATAGAAGCGTTAAGTGAGAAACTATATTAACATAAAGAAAGAAGTTGGTGGAAATTTTACTGGAAAAGGTTGCAAGGAGACTCAGAATCGAATCACCAACATGAGCCTTTGGGTCAAAAGCCTGTTTCTGTGCTGAAAATGCTATGTATATCTAAACCCAAGCAATTAAAATTCAGCATTGCAAAAGCATGATTGTTTGAACAAATCTTTCTAAACCTACAGAGGAATCATAAAGCAGTTTAACCCATGGTATTAAGACTGGAAAACAAACATCCTTTTAAAAGCTGGTACTATAACAGACAAGTGAAAATTAAATTGCTTTATTCTTTCACAGCATGTAGGCATCATTGGCAAGTCGATCATTTATGCCCATCTGTAATTGCCCCACAGAAGGTGGTGGTGAGCCAGCTTTATGAACCCCTGTATTTAAGGGGGTTCAGTGCTGTTCGAGATGCATTTACAAGATTTTGAACTATTGACAATGAGGAAACAGTGATATTGTTCCAAATCAAGAGAGTGCATGATTTGGAGGGAAAATTGCAGGCGATAGCACTTCCCTGAATCTTTGTCCTTCTAGGGGGTAACGGTTGTACACTTGGAGAGTGCTGAAGTAGGAGCCTTGGTTAGTTGCTGCAATTTATCTTGTAGATGGAACACACTGCTCCCATGGTGGTAGAGGTAGTGAATGTTCAGAATGGTGCCGGATGTGCCCATCTAGTGGGCATTTTTTAAATGTATTCATTCATGGAACATGGACATTACTAGCCTGATCAATATTCATTGTCCATGCCCAATTGTCCAGAGGTCAGTGGACAGTCAGACAATCATAGTGCTGTGCATCTGGAGTCACATGTAGACCAGACAGAGTGCTTGATGCTTTCAGCCTTCTGAAGCCTTGTTGAAACTGCACTTGCCCAGGCCAGTGGAGTGTATTCCAGCAACCTCCTGAGTTGTACCTTGCAGATAGTGGGAGGCATTAGGGAGTTGGGGGTTGAATCACACAAACTAGAATTTCCAGCCTCTGATTTGGTCTTGTAACCACAGTACTTACATGGCTGGTCCAGTTCAATTTCTGGTTAATGGTAACCCTTGAGATTATAGTAGTGGGGGAATTCTATGGTAAAGCCATTGAATGATGAGGGAAGATGGTTAGGTTCTCTCTTCTTGGAGATGACTATTACCTGGCATTTGAGTGGTGTAAATGTTACTTTCACGCAAAGCCTCAACATTTCCAGGAATTGTTGCATATAGACAAAGGTTGTTTCTGTATCTCTGGAGTTGCAAAGGTACTGAATATTATGCAAACATCAATAAACATTCCATTTCTTACCTTATTTTGGAGGGAAGGTCACTGACCAAGCAGCAGAATTTGGTTGGATCTGGGGATGCTAGCTCAAGGAACTCTCACAATTCTCTAGGGGCTGAGTTAATTAGTCTCCAACAAACACAAACACATTCCTTTGTGCTGCAATCAACAGAAGCTGTTGCCCCA
This sequence comes from Chiloscyllium punctatum, assembly GCF_047496795.1. Taxonomy (NCBI): domain Eukaryota; kingdom Metazoa; phylum Chordata; class Chondrichthyes; order Orectolobiformes; family Hemiscylliidae; genus Chiloscyllium; species Chiloscyllium punctatum. The sequence goes on from NC_092778.1 coordinate 17,946,032, forward strand.
GTTTTATAAGGACACCTTGATACCAAACTGAGTCAGATGGTAGAGCTTCAAGTTCAGGAACATCTTGCATTTGTGTCTCCTAATTGCTTGCTGCTGCTTGTCCAATCAAAGGTTGTTTCTCATGTTTGTGCAGCAAGGATGGGGGTGAACCACTGGTGAGTGGAGGTTGTCCTCGTTCTATATATGGGGACTACCTTTTTCAATTTGGTTGTCCCCACGTTTGGATCTTCCCAGTTGTTTGAGAGGCTTTCAGGGCAAATTTATCCTTCACTACCACCCCCTCCCCTACCTTGTGTGTATTTTGAGCCCTGTGTTGAACAGTCTTCCTCACTTCTTGCCAATTCTTGAACCAAAGCTGTAGATCAGAATTTGAGTGGCCCAAACAACTTGAACTGAGCATCACTGAGCAGGTACAGGTTGTTCTGCTCTAACGTGTGTTTTGTCAGTGTAAATTGGCCATAATGCGATTGACAGATTGTGTACATTTGGATAACACAAACTTTCAGTGAATGGGTATAGCGATTTTCTATTGCCGATCTTCTACAGCACGATTTTCTATAGCGGTTTTTCATAACGTGATTTTCTATAGTACAAGGTTGCAGAGAAACAGAACTGTCGCCTTATAGCAGAACGACCCATACTGCTGAATAAGTCTCTCTTAATAGCACTATGGATGACAGCTTCCAACTTGTCCAATTTTCCATACTCTAAGAGTTATAGCTTTGCTGGAAAAGCTTGGAATTGGATGCAGCTAATTCTAGAGAACAAGCCTTCAGTACTATTTTCAGAGTTCTGACAGGCCTATAATCTTGGTAGCATCCAATTCTTTCGGCCATTTCTTCATATTATCTGCAGTTGATTTTGACTGAAGACTAGCATCTGTGAAGCTGAAATCTCTAGTAGGTGGCTAAGATGGCACCTCTAGCTGAAGATGGTTGTAAATGTTTCAGCCTTTGTTTTTGCACTAACATGTCAGGTTTTCCCATCATTGAGGAGCTTCCTCCTCCTCCTCCACTGAGTTGGTTAATTGCTCATCACCATTCACAACTGATTGTGGCAAGACTGTAGAACTATATTCTGATCCACTGATTGTGTAATTGCTTGCCTGATTTATCACTTTTGCTATTTGCTTTTTGGCGTACATGTAGTCCAGTGTTGTAACTTCACCAAGGTGACAACACATTTTTAATTATGGCGCTGCTCCTGGCATGACTTCCTGCACCCTTCACTGAACCAGGTTGATTCCCTGGCATGATGGTTTGACAGAACAGGGATATGCTGAGATTCCAGATATTTTAATTTATAAGTTTTAGTGATCACAACAAACAAAAGGTAATTTGGATAAAGCATCTTGCCTGGATGTTCCCTTATCCCACGCTCTATTATTTCTGCAATGTATTTCAAAGCAGGTGCATACTGTTTCATGCTGTAATAACAGAGGGCAATATTGTAGGTCAAATCTGAAAGAAAGCACAGTGATATATTTAAACAAAATCAGAATACATCTCAAAGTTGCAAGCTGTGGCCTGCTTTAAACACTGTAGCTATCTAATCCAATACAACCAAAATTAACAGAGCAAAGTGCTTGGGAGTTTGCTTGGTGTAGGAGAAAGTGAGGACTCCAGATACTGGAGAGTCAGAGTCAAAAAATGTGGCGCTGGAAAAGCACAGCTGGTCAGGCAGCATCCGAGGAGCAAGAGAGTCGACGTTTTCGGCATAAGCTCTTCATCCATTGAGTTTGATTAGTGTGGAATTTAAAAGTTTAATCTTTTTTAAGGATTAAATCTCTCTTTAACAGCAATTTCTTTCAAATACTTTCTATATATCGTATATAAATCTATATAGAGACAGAATTTTTTAAGTATAGAAACCACACAGTGCAGAAGGTGGCCATTCAGTCCATCAAATCTGCACTGACCATCTGAAGCACATCCCACCCAGACACACCCCATCTCCATAACCCTACACGTTTTCTATTTCAACAATGGCTAACCCACCTAGCCTGAACATTTCCCTCGATACTACAGGATACTTTAGCATGAACAATCCACCTAATCTGCATATCTTTGGCCCATTTTTAGGATTTCAATCTCCTTAGGCTAAATTGAAAAACTAAAGTTTCTCTCAACTTTGTTAGGAATTGGAACCAAAAGCAACTGGGGGCAGGTGGGAATGTGGACTTCAAAGTACAAAACAGATCTTATTGAATAGTGGAGGCGGCCCAAGGAGCCGTATGACCAGCGGCTTCTTATTTTCATAAGGAAAGATCACATAAAAATTCTGTATTAAAATCGATGCTTAAAAGATTCAAACCAACAGAGTGAATATTATACCCTGGCATGCTGTGAATTTCAGTCACTTGAGAATATGAATAAGAATGTTTGCATTTTATAAGTAGTACTTTTTTTAAATAAAGTAAATCAAAACTAATTTCCTTTAAAGAGTAAACAGAAAGTATCTAAACCGAAGCGGCTCAATTACCAGAATTCATAACATTGTCCAGGATTATTTAACATTGGAAGAAATAGAAAAAAGAAAAATCGAGAAAAGAATCTGTCACCAGAAGTCACAGAATTAAGGTGACTGAAGAAAGTCAGAGGTGACATGAGGAAATATTATTCTTTAAAGTTGTAAGTTGTTGCATTTAGAATGTACTGCCTGAAAAGTTATGGAAGAGATTCACTAAAATATCTGAAAAGGAATTGGGTAAATACTTAAAGGGAAAAGACACAAGATCAAGAGGAAAGAGGTTAGGGATAAACTGAATAACCCTACTTTAGACTGAATGCCAATCTTCTGTGCTGTATCATTCCATGAGACTCAAAACAGAAGCGTTGTAAGGACTTCAAAACAATTCACAAAAGAAAAGCTTTACAAATACTCAGTCAACCATCAACTTTTGCGAACAGTTTACCTGGTTTGTAGCCCACAATCTGCATAGCTGTGGTAAATTTCTTGCAGGCCTCTTCATAGTGTCCTTCCTTGTAGAGCAGACATCCTAGATTAATCTCAGTGTCTGGATCATCAGTAGTCTGCTGCTCCACAAGACTCTACAAAAATACATTTAGTTACAGCGCATTGCACAAATATAAAGGAAAATGTGTTTTAGAAATGACAATTCAGGGATTATGAATAATTGTGTAAACTGCAACTTCTTTCTCATCAAAATAAGGAATAATCTGTTTCATCAACAGAATTGAACTTTACTCTTTTAATATAATGTCAACCAAAAGTTACATAGCACTAAAAGAGAAACAGTCGGTTTGATTGGGCAGTTAGGAGATGAAGAACTTGTCCTCCACTTGAGCAAGTGATTCAGGACAATGTGTTCACCTATTTCCATGACTTCTTACTTCAACCACCTAATCCATTCTGAATACAAACGCAAAACATTGCAGATGCTGCAAGGGCAAATACAGAAAATGTTAGAAATAGTCAGAAACTCAGGTGAGAGAAACAGTAGTGATGTTTATTTTTTGTTATTTTTTAAAATACAGAAACTCACCACCAAACTATCCAATCAACAAACAACACAGCCTACAATAACAAAAATACCAAAATGTGTAAATCAAAATAGAGTCAATGGAGAAAAATGCACTCAGCCCCATGGTGCTCACCTCCCTACAGAGTTTCTGAGGGTACTGGTGGACATCCCATGTTCCTTCTTTAAGGATTTCCAGGCATGCTCATAACTGTAGATAAGAGCCAAGAACTCAGTTTTTTTGTTAAATTAACCAAATTACAAAAACTCAGCTAATTTTCCTACATTGAAACACCCAACACCAAATCACCAGATAACTAACTATCAAATAACGAATACTGCCCACTGGGGGATGGAGGAGGGGACTAAATCAAAATGGAATTTATGGGGGAAATAATGCATCCCATAGTGGACACCTCTCTATACATGGTCTATGGACTCCACAGCATTACAGAATAAGAACTCAGTTCTTTGTTTAAATAGACTCCCACCAATCACAGCGTCTGCCCCTGATGAGCAATGCTTGTAACTGGTTTGTTTAATTAGTAAAGAACTCAGCTCTCTTGTTTTGCATCAGAACTAAGCTCTTATAAGATATTGTTAATCAACTTGTTCAGAGATGTTTTTACCCATCTTTAGTGGGATGGCCAGCCAGGTATCCTGGCTCAGAGGTGAGGACAATGCTACGGCGCTACAAGTGTCTTTTTAACATTAGTCTGGGCTTTGGATTACTCGTGCAGTTACATTACTACTTGTTATGCACCTATTTTCTGTTTGAACCATTCATAGTTGTTATTACACATCTGAAGCAAATCGGACTTGAACCCAAGTATCTTGGCCCAGAGATAGCGACACTACCACTGCACCACAGGAACCCTATAGTGGAATTACCACTTTGCTACCAGTACACAAACGTCATCTGCTCTCAATCAACTCTGGAGCTGTACTGTTTGAGCCTCAAATGGACCTGTCTTCCAACTCTGACAGCAAGTCCTTATGCCTCTTGACCTTACTCTCCTTCTCTAAAACACTTGATGAAACTTTTCACCGTCTGACCTCAAATCACCTTACTCTGTAACTGCTAACCCCATTTGAAATCCTCATTCACTAAATGATAGCAAACAAAGTCACATAATCCCAAACAAATAACAAAAACAGTACGAACTAAAAACCAGAATGTTATTTGTCACTATAAGTCAAGTCAGTCTATCACAATGGGACATCAAAAGCTTCTAATGAATCTGGATATTCTGAGACAGCCAGGCATCTGTGTAAGTGAGAACTCTGGAGATGAAAATTGGAATTTCAAGAGGGATTTGTCTGCCTGAAAGGTATTCCTTGTTTCATTACAAGGATATATAATGCACTTGTGCTTTGCTTGAGTGTTTTTTATAGCAAGGCAGTAGGGGAAATAAGTGCAGGAAGTGCTCCCCCAAGAGTCACAGTGACAACTTATGCAGACATGGCTGGTTTTATAACTGCCTTTACAAAGCATCTTGGGCTATTTAATCACACAAGTCACACTATATAAACATTGTTGGAAACAGCTGGATTTACCTATTTAATAGTTTAATTAGTCCATGTTTGTCAACTCCTTTGCAAATGACTTCTTTTTATGTGAAAGCACTTTTAAAGTATGCCTTCCAATACCTGTGTGCCTAAGAAAGTTTGTCCAAATATTCCAGTTGTTAGTAGCTAAGTGGTCAGCTTTGCAGATATAGCCTGAGCCATTCAAATGAAATCTTAAGTCAATGTGAAACATCAAATCAAACACAACATAAGTTATACCTTGCAAGGCAGAACTAAAAATTCTACAAGGTAAACACTGACTTGGCAGATTCCACCCAGGAAACCTATATTACCAGCACTTGAATGGCAACTCTAGCCCTGTGTCTTTAATATGTAAAAGAAAAGCCCATGACATGTTATGAACAGATATAATGAGATAAGATTCTGAATCAGCAAGAGGTGAGGAGGGTTGACCAATAACTACATCAAAGAGGAAGGTTTTGAGAAGATTTTCAAGGTGAACAGAGAGAGGTGCAGAAGCAGGAGCTCTCCCAGCAAGATATAATCAGGAAATAGGGTATTTTGGGAAGGAAACCAGAACAGAAGAAGACTGCAGAAACTGACTAGGACATAAAAATGTAATCATCTTCTAATGAAGTACCTGAGAATGCAGATTAATTGCTTGTTGATTATTGTAGATTTCGTGCGGTTTAATGTGGGCAATACATAAACTTCTAGCATAATCAGTGTGTAAGATAAATTTACAATTTACAGTTTAGATACATGATCAAGTTAAATTTCTAGATTTGCTTTAAACAGTGAGCATTTTGAAAGTAAAGTGGAATGAATCTATCCTTACTTTTGCTCCTGAAAGGTCTTCTTCTCCATATTTAATTGCAGCTTGTAATTTCAACATCTGGTTAAGAAATCAGAATTCCTTTATTTATCACTGTACTTTTCTTTAGAAAATCAGCTTTGCATTGTAAAATTTTAATGATTAATGATACTAAAAACAGTTCGGCATGCAGTTTACACTTGGTTGAGCTGTATTTTTCGAGCACTTCTCCTGAAATCTCAAGACCAGGCAAAAAGATGCAGATTTCAGGCACAAATCAAGTTTCTGCAACAAACTTGATTTGTGCCTGAAATCGGCATCTGCCTCATTCACTTTCTTGCATGTTTCTGAGGAAGGTCTAATAATTAATTTGGTTCTTTTGTGCAAGCTTAGTATATATTTTTCTTTAACTAGAGAAACTGGTACTACTATACCTAGCAAATTTTAAAAGCAATTTTCAAGAAGCTAAAACCAAGTTACTGCCAAGAGCTGGAGTGGCATCAGCTTATTTTTGCGATTGACGACTTATAAGCTATAATAATCAAATGCACAAAGGAATATATTTTAAAGCAAAACTACATTTCAGGATCATAGAATCCCTATAGTGTGGAAACAGGCCCTTTGGCCCAATAAGTCCACATCAACCCTCCGAAGAGTAACCCAGCCAGACCCATTCCCCTACCCTATTACTCTACATTTACCCCTAAACCACCCAACCTACACATCCCTGCACACTACGGGCAAGTTAGCATGTCCAATTCACCTAACTTGCACATTTTTGGATTGTGGGAGGAAACCGGAGCACACAGAGGTAACCCACGCAGAAACAGGGAGAATGTGCAAACTCCACACAGACAGTCGCCAGAGGCTGGAATTGAACCCGGGTCCCTGGTGCTGTGAGGCAGCAGTGCCATGAAATTTTGCCTAATTTCAGATTTTAAATCAACCTATTCAGGGATGTTATTATGAAACTCTAGATAAGATGGGACTTGAACCCAGGCCTCCTAGCTCAGAGGTAAGGACACTACTACTCTGCCACAAGAACCTACTTTTTTTTTTAAGTAGCCGAGCCCCATTTGGTAGAATGTGTGACAGGTGATATGCGATTGAGTTTGAGGGGAAACTGAAGAGAAAACAAAATATTTTGCAAATTGTTTTGCACCTCAATTGCCAATTGAACCCAAAATGGAAACGCTCCACCACTGATCTTAAAGATTCTGCGGCTTACTTCTAATGGATAATTTTTGCTAAGTTTAAGAGTAGTGAAATTATCTGAGGAAAAGGGAGATGGTGCAAAGTGCAAAGAAAAGCAATAGCCATTTTTTTATGCATTGCAATTTCTGAACCTTCAATTAAATTTCCAGGCTTCTGCTTTGGTTAACTTTTTATTTTGAAAAAAATCACTTTTTCAGCCCAAAGACTGAATGACAAAGTTTCCCACTTAGACAAAGTAATTACATTAAAATATGCAAAAATATAACAATCATTCTGGGGCTGTTGTGGTGCAGTGGCAGTGTCCTTACTTCTGGGAGAGATGATTCAAGTCCTCTCTGTCTCAGAGGTATTTCATAACATTTAGGAAGAGGTGATTAAAAATAATTCATAACAATATTGTGGTACCAAAAATAGAAACACTAAATAAGCAGGCAACAGTCGTGGTAAGCAGGATATTAAAGAATAGAAAATTCTTAGTTAAAATAATATCAAAATCAAAAATCAATAGAGCTATGACTGCATTACAGGCACTGAAGTACATGTAAATATTCTTCAAATAAATGTATTTCTTTAAGAACCCACAGCATGTTTGCACTGGATATTAAAACTGTACAAGAAAGCTTCCTTAAAATAAAAAGTAAATATATTCTGCAAATCGGAGTGGAATCATTCTGGAGTATGCATACACCAATATTGGAAAGAAAAACAAAATCAAATTCAACTGGAGTTACATTAACTCTATGTTATCGCTCCAAAAATTAGATCAAGGAATCGTCTCAAACAATTAGAATGACCTTTCTTCTAGCCTTTTTTGTCAAGGATTCTTCTCTCAGAACTGTGAGAATCAAAGAGTTAAGGTTTACCTCATCAATTGGTAAAAGCATAAGATAGAGAATTATAGAACAAAGTTGTTCTTCAGAGGAGCGTAACTTATGATGATGATATATTTTTAATATATAGTTAACTACTCCAAAACAGGTAACTACAAGGTCTGATAATACTATTTCACAAATTTCCCTTTGAATCAGGCAAAATACAGATTTGAATATCCCAATAAAATAATGACTTTCTTAGAAGTGCAAGGTCTAAACATATAGCATGATGTATGTCTAATCTTACCTTCGTTTGATAAACTGGATTATCTATGAGAAATGTTGCTTTCATAGCCTCTGTATACAAGCATGCCTTGTAAAGGGATTGTGCATGATAGAGTTTGTAGTCATCCACTTCTGGATGAATCTGTACCAATTGTTCATAGCAGTCTGCAGCATTGGAAAAATCTTGCATCTGAAAGTAGCAGTAACCCAGTAGAGAGAGTGCTGCCCGGGACTGAAAACAATTCATATGTAAATTTTTTATATATAGATAAAAAGGAAACAAAAGAGCATACCAATATTTAACAATAATAACAATAAGTTTGTACAAGCAAACTATTTTATTTGAACAATATATTTTCAAACACTGACGGCCAATACATAAGCAATTAGTTGTAATGTTGTAATATAAGCTCAATGAATGAGCATAAAGATACTGATTCTGAAGAACAGTCATATTAGACTCGAAACGATAATTCTATTTCACTCTCCACAGGGACTGTAAGACCTGCTGCATTTCTCCAGCACATGCTGTTTTTATTTCCAGCATTTGCAATATTTTGTTCTTATTCACTGATCTATCATTGACTGATTTAGTAAAACAAGCTTGTGCTGTGTTTTTGTACCATTGTTACACAAGTTAAAGACCAAGCAACAAACCTATGCAAAAAAAACATTTAATTTCTCTGCAAAAACAGCTGATACAGACAGAATTCAAATATTGCAATATATCAGACTTTTGTAAAATCTTCCAGCCCAGAAAAAAAGCCATTTGGCCTGTCATGTCCCTGCAGGCTATTTGAAACAGCAATCATGCCTAGTCTCACAACCCTGTTTTTTTTATCCATACTATCTTAAGTTTGACATCTCTAAGTAGCTATCCAACTCCACTTTAAAATTATTTGCGACGTCAGCTTTTGCTGCCTTCTCACTTAGAAGATTTTAGATTCCGACAACTAAGTGCAAGGAATTCTAGACTCCCCTCTGGATCTTTTGACAATGATTCAAAGTAATGGTAGTTGCAATTGACCTACTCACCAGTGAAAATTCCTTTACCCATCTATCCTACCAAAATATATGAACAACTGGAAAAACCTTATTAGGTAACTTCAGTAAAGCGCTCGACAAGGTTCCCCATGGGAGACTGATTAGCAAGGTTAGATCTCACAGAATACAGGGAGAACTAGCCATTTGGATACAGAACTGGCTCAAAGCTAGAAAACAGAGGGTGGTGGTGGTGGAGGGTTGTTTTTCAGACAGGAGACCTGTGACCAGTGGAGTGCCACAAGGATCGGTGCTGGGTCCTCTACTTTTTGTCATTTATATAATGATTTGGATGTGAGCATAAGAGGTACAGTTAGTAAGTTTGCAGATGACACCAAAATTGGAGGTGTACTGGATAGCGAAGAGGGCTACTTCAGATTATAACAGGATCTTGACCAGATGGGCCAATGGGCTGAGAAGTGGCAGATGGAGTTTATAATGCGAGGTGCTGCATTTTGGGAAAGCAAATCTTAGCAGGACTTATACACTTAATGGTAAGGTCCTAGAGAGTGTTGCTGAACAAAGAGACCTTGGAGTGCTGGTTCATAGCTCCTTGAAAGTGGAGTCGCAGATAGGTAGGATAGTGAAGCAGGCGTTTGGTATGCTTTCCTTTATTGGTCAGAGTATTGAGTACAGGAGTTGGGAGGTCATGTTGCGGCTGTACAGAACATTGGTTAGGCCACTGTTGGAATATTGCGTGCAATTCTGGTCTCCTTCCTATCGGAAAGATGTTGTGAAACTTGAAAGGGTTCAGAAAGGATTTACAAGGATGTTGCCAGGGTTGGAGGATTTGAGCTATAGGGAGAGGCTGAACAAGCTGGGGCTGTTTTCCCTGGAGCGTCATAGGCTGAGGGGTGACCTTATAGAGGTTTATAAGATTATGAGTGACATGGATAGTGTAAATAAACAAAGTCTTTTCCCTGTGGTTGGGGAGTCCAGACTAGAGGGCATAGGTTTAGGGTGAGACGGGAAAGATATAAAAGAGACCTAAGGGGCACCATTTTCACACAGAGGGTGGTACGTGTGTGGAATGAGCTGCCAGAGGAAGTGGTGGAGGCTGGCACAATTGCAACATTTAAGAGGCATTTGGATGAGTATATGAATAGGAAGTGTTTGGAGGGATATGGGCTGGGTGCTGGCAGGTGGGACCAGATTGGGTTGGGATATCTGGTCGGCATGGATGGGTTGGACTGAAGGGTCTGCTTCCATGCTGTACATCTCCATGACTATAACTTCTTAACCTTAACTGTTATGAAGAGAACAGTCTTAGTTTTTCACCCCATTACAAGTTCTGGTAAACTTCCTTAGGAATTTTGCCTTTATATATATTTGTATAATAAACAGATTAATAAAATTACAAACTATTGACAACTAATGTCAAAGCTTCTGGATCTTTCAGCCACAATATTGAACTTAGATGTTCTGCATCATTGCAAATGGTTAGCAAAGAGTCTCACCAAGGTTAATGCATTATCAGAAATTTATTTTCAATATTTGTAATGTTCGATTTTCTTCAAATTAGATGCACATTGTTTTATTTGCAAATAAATATAACCATCATGACCTAAAACAAAAATACAAACTGCAACTTACTTTTGAATGTTTCTGAAGTTCATTATTGAGTATATGAATGGCTTCTCCATATCTCCCATCTCGAATCTGAAAAATTAAAAGATACTATTAGAGATACCAGTGGAAATACTTGCTATTGTAAGCAGATACAGCACAAGCCACTACCTAAGAGCATTTCAGATGACATATCAATTATAAACTAAAAAAGATTTTTTGTTCGCAATGATTTTCTGCAACAACTGGAGAACAATTTAGTGCTTTTTAACAAACAAATAGAAAACATAACTTCTATTTTCTTCCATAAAAGCATTTTCATCTCAATACTTCACCCACAGGAGACCTGAGTCTGGACAACATAAGCATCATTTCAAAATTAGTTCCAGCTAATGAATACATGTTTCAAATAAAATGTTACTGATAACTGTAAAATGAGCACTAAGAAAGGAAGTTAGAAAGGCAAATTACTTCAGAAAAATGTTTGCAAAGTAGAATTTCAGATTAGAAAAAGAAAAAGAGAGACAAAAAAAATCACAGTATAACTGGAGAGAACATGGAATAAACATTTAAAAACACATACAAATACTATTTCATTATCAAAAAATCATAGTGCGTCGAAGGAACCATTCACCCCATTCTGCAGCAGGCTATCTATTGGCAAAAGTGCCAATTGGTCAAACTTTCTTTCTCGCTTGCCCTGGCCCTTTAAATATTATTTTCTAATTACAAATCCAATTCTTTTCTAAGAGTTACCATTCAATCTGCTCCCAACATACTTACAGGCAGTGCATTACAGAGAAATAAATTTCCTCATCTCCTCCTTGACATTTTTATTAATTATATTATTTGTTTCTCTGCTTACCGAGCTTTCTGCTGATGAAAATATATTTCCAGCTACTCTCTCAAAATAATCACTTTGAATATCTACATAATTTCTTCTTAACCTTCTCTGTTCTAAGGTGAACAATTCAGTTTTCCAGCTTCTCCAAATAACTGAAAGCGTTCATCCCAGGTACCATCTCAAACAGCTTCAGCACTTAACCCAAAGTCTTGCTGAGAATGTGTATAGAGTATAAGCAGGTAGGGAAAGAGTTAAGTTCTGAGTTTTGTGATACAAGAGATTCAGCTGAGCATGACTCAGATCAGATAAGAACTTAGAATTAACAATGGGGTGATGAAGGCAAAGGTAATGGGTTAACAAGGTGGAAAAGCATTTATTACGTAGAGCCATTTAACAAGATGAGGTAGCAATCAGTATGTAATGTCAGTAAACAATGTGAAAAGTATTAATCAGGTGAAGCCAGTTAACAAGGTTAAGAAAATTCCTGTGTAACAGCAGATGGCTTAATCTTTACTATTGATGTTCACTGATTATAATGGTCACCCAATCAATATGTATGTTGCCTTATTTGGATGATCCCCCTGTAAAATGACTATATAATTGATTAAGAAACTACTATTCCAGAGAAGACTGAGAACTCATCTGTCTGTGCATGTGGGTGATCATTTGTGCTCTCCCTCCAGGAAAGACGAAAGACAAAAGACGAAAGACTGCACTGTGTCTCCAAGTGTTTTGCTTTGAATGGGGAGGGGGAAACAACATTGCTATATTCTTTCTAACATGGTAGATTGGGCATAATATCCTAAGTTAGATTGTACATACAATTTTTCTACTCAGTGCACAAAACCATACACCTTTTTAACAGCTTCTGAGTCTGTTGTGCTCTCTTCAAGGATTTCTCTTTGTAACACCTGGATCTCCATGTCTGAATCCTGTTTAAGTTATATAACTTACTCTAAGTTGCCTCTCATCATCTTTCCTTAATCTAAACATGTCTTAATTCATGCTTTTTTTTAAACTTTAAATCTTGTCTGCCATGTGTTTGTTCCCTTCACCATTCAATCCTGAAGTCTGCTACAATTTTTTTTTCAAAAAAAAACACAGAAGGGATGTGGGCATTACTTGATAGACCAATACTTATTACCCATCTCTAATTACTAGAGAGTAGTTAAGAGTCATCCAAGTTGTTGTTCAACTGGAGTCACAGACCAGACAAGGTAATGGTCTCAGATTTCCTTCCCTTAAAGACATTAATGAACTAGATAGGCTTTGACAGTGATTGTTGTTAAGGTAGTTTTTTTTTAATTCTAGATTTTTATTGAATTTGGATTTCACTATCTGCCATGTTGGGATATGAACCCATGCCATTAGAACATTCGCCTGTGATTCTGGAGTAGTAGCTCAATGATATTACCCCTGCCTCCTTGCAAACTTTGAATTTGTTATCCATATCCTCAAGTCCACATTAAATGAACAGTGATCTTAAAATCAGGGGAATGCCATTGTATGCTCTCTTCCAATCTGAAAAGTAAGTTTTTTTTTAATACTTTGCACTTTTTGTCTCAGACAATTTCAGTTATGTTGCCTTTGTCCTTTAAATGCAAAGGGTTCAATTTTGCTATTTCTTGGCACTTTAGCAAATACCTTTTGAAAGCACCACACCAACAGCACCACTTTCATTAGTCCCTTTCATTATTCAAGTGAAGAACTCAAATTGATTTAGGCACAATTTGGCTTTAAAAATCCATAACCATTGAAATTAGAGGAAATTTCATGAAACTAAAGGCAATTTGACCAATCATAATCCATGCTGGTTGATGGAGTGGTACCCAGACCAATCCTGCACATCAAATGGAAGTTTGAGTGCTTTTCAAATGTGGGGAAGAGGTTCTGCCTGAACCACAGATTGCTAGGTCATTATAACCTCCTGGAATAAAACCATTTTCTCATCTTCCCAATATTTCTTCAACCAATGACTTTAAATCTATGTCCCCTGCTTTTTGACACCATCTTCCCCCAAGATAACCTGTTTATCACTCTATCTAGACACTTCATTACTTTATATACTCAATTGAGGGCACTCCTCAGCCTCGTGTTTCAAGAGAAGTAACCCCAATTTATCCAATCTTTCCAAATGGTTAAAAATGTCCAATCTTAGCAATATTCTCATTAATTTCCTCTACACCCTCTCCAATCCAATCCAATCAGATTCTAGTGGTGACTAGAACTGCACACAGTATTCAAACTGTGGTCCCATTAGCATTGGATTCAGCTCAATCATAACCTCCTGCACATATAGTCAATACCTCAGAAAACCTGGAGGAAGTGAGCACTGCAGATGCTAGAGATCAGAGTGCTGGAAAAGCATAGCTGGTCAGGCAGCATCTGAGGAGGAGTAGAGTTGACATTTTTGAGCATAAGCTCTTCATCAGGAATGGTGAGCTCTTCCTGATGAACAGCTTATGCTTGAAACGTCGACTCTCCTGCTTTTTGGATGTTGCCTGACTGGCTGTGCTTTCCAGTACCACACTTCCTGACTTTGACCTCAGAAAACATGTAAAATGCCACTTGACCGGCTTATAAGTCTGATTTGCTAATGTTAAGGCTCTATAGACATGCACTCGGAGATTCCTTTGTTCCTCCACACTATGCAGTATCCTCAGTTTCCCTTCCTTTTTGCAAATATCTTATTCAATATCTTGCTGAAATGAATTCCATTATCCAGTTTTCTGACCAACTGACCAGACCATCTTTACTATCCTGTGGCTTTCCTTGTCACCATCAGCAATATGGCCAATGATTGCACCATCTCCAGACTTTATCACATCCTTATATTTGAGTCCAAGACTACAAATCACAATAAACAAGGAATCGGTGAATTCTGCTGGTAACAGTCTTCTGGGTTTTTTTAAAATCAAAGTTGTGCGTTACACAGTCATACAAATCACCAAAAAAAAAATCAAGAACCAAATCAGAAATTTTGAAATTACTCAACAGGTCAGCACTACCACTGGAGGGAACAAACAGGTATTGAGTAGCAAAGGATTAGCTACATTAGACTTTGAATGCATTATCATCAAATTAGAGATTAATCAGTCAAGTTGCTTAGTTTCACAGAATTACTGCTGAGTCTTCTGCACAGACTGACCATTGCCCCCAGAGAACAGATTGACCATTGCCCCCCTACCCACTGGGTACAGACCGACCATTACACCCGGAGTACAGACTGACCATTGCCCCCCTATACACTGGGTACAGACTGAGCATTGCCCCCTGGGTACAGACTAACCATTGCCTCCTGCCCACTAGGTACAGGCTGACCATTGCCCCCTATCCCCAGGTACAGACTGACCATTGCCCCCCTACACGCTGGGTACAGACTGAGCATTGCCCCCTGGGTACAGACTGACCATTGCCCCCTACCCCTAGGTACAGACTGACCATTGCTATGTGGCTACAAACTGACCATTGCCCCCTGCCCACTGGGTACAGACTGACCATTGCCCCCCTACTCACTGGGTACAGACTGACCATTTCCCCCTTGGTATAGACTGACCATTGCCCCCACACCCCAACCCACTGGGTATAGACTGACCATTGACCCCTGTGTACAGACCGACCACTGTCCCCTACCCACTGGGTACAGATTGACCATTGCCCCCTACCCACTGGGTATGGACTGACCATTACACCCTAGGTACAGACTGACCATTGCCCCCTATCCCCAGGTACAGACTGACCATTGTCCCCTACCCACTGGTTACAGACCAACCATTACACCCTGGGTACAGACTGACCATTCCTATCCACTGGGTACAGACTGACCATTGCCCCTATCCACTGGGTACAGACTGACCACTGCCCCTATCCACTGGGTACAGACTGACCATTCCTATCCACTGGGTACAGACTGACCATTGCCCCTATCCACTGGGTACAGACTGACCATTGCCCCTACCCACTGGGTACAGACTGACCATTGTCCCCCTGCCCACTGGGTACAGACTGACCATTGCCCCCTGCCCACTGGGTACAGACTGACCATTGTCCCCCTACCCACTGGGTACAGACTGACCATTGCCCCTATCCACTGGGTACAGACTGACCATTGCCCCCTGCCCACTGGGTACAGACTGACCATTGCCCCCTACCCACTGGGTACAGACTGACCATTGCCCCCTACCCACTGGGTACAGACTGACCATTGCCCCCTACCCACTGGGTACAGACTGACCATTGCCCCTATCCACTGGGTACAGACTGACCATTGCCCCTACCCACTGGGTACAGACTGACCATTGCCCCCTGCCCACTGGATACAGACTGACCATTGCCCCCTGCCCACTGGGTACAGATTGACCATTGCCCCCTGCCCACTGATTCACACTGACTATTTCCCCCTGCCCACTGTACGGACTGACCATTGCCCCCTACCCCTGGGTACAGACTGACCATTGCCCCCTGGGTACAGAGTGACCATTGCCCCCTGGGTATAGACCAACCATTGCCCCCTGCCCACTGGGTATAGACTGACCATTTTCTGGAATAGTGGTGCTGGAAGAGCACAGCAGTTCAGGCAGCATCCGAGGAGCAGTAAAATCGATGTTTCTGGCAAAGGCTCTTCTAATCCAGAATCTAGTTTCCAGCATCTGCAGTCATTGTTTTTACCTCACAGACTGACCATTTCCCCCTGCCCACTGGGTACAGACTGATCATTGTCCCCTACCGTCTGGGTACAGACTGACCACTGCCCCCTGCCCACTGGGTACAGACTGGCCATTGAGGTAAAAACAATGAATGCAGATGCTGGAAACCAGATTCTGGATTAGTGATATTGGAAGAGCACAGCAGTTCAGGCAGCATCCAAGGAGCTTCGAAATCGACGTTTTGGGCAAAAGCCCTTCATCAGGAATTGCCCCTGCCCACTGGGTATAGACTGACCACTGCCCCCTGCCCACTGGGTATAGACTGACCACTGCCCCCTGCCCACTGGGTATAGACTGACCACTGCCCCCTGCCCACTGGGTATAGACTGACCACTGCTCCCTGCCCACTGGGTATAGACTGACCACTGCCCCCTGCCCACTGGGTATAGACTGACCACTGCCCCCTGCCCACTGGATACAGACTGACCATTGCCCCCTACCCTCTGGATACAGATTGACCATTGCCCCCTACCCACTGGGTATAGACTGACCATTGCCCCCTGCCCACTGGGTATAGACTGACCATTGCCCCCTGCCCACTGGATACAGACTGACCATTGCCCCCTGCCCACTGGATACAGACTGACCATTGCCCCCTACCCTCTGGAAACAAACTGACCATTGCCCCCTACCCACTGGGTACAGACTGACCATTGCCCCCTACCCACTGGGTACAGACTGACCATTGCCCCCTACCCACTGGATACAGACTGACCATTGCCCCCTGCCCACTGGATACAGACTGACCATTGCCCCCTACCCTCTGGATACAGACTGACCATTGCCCCCTACCCACTGGGTACAGACTGACCATTGCCCCCTGCCCACTGGGTACAGACTGACCAGTGTCCCCCGGGTACAGAGTGAGACACTGGTGTTAAACTGACCAGTCTATAGATGGTCGTTGTGTATTCCCCGTCCTTTATCTGCACCAGCGCCATTTGGATGAGACAGAGCCCAGAATCAGCGGCGTCCGGAATAAAAAAGGGTAAAGATAAATTTCCTGTAAAATCCCATCAGCTCTCCAGCAAAAACAGCGGCTCGGAACCACTACCTCGGTGATCATGGAAACCAAACGGAAATGAAGGTAGAACCGGAAATACCGCACCGGTTACCATGGTGAGTGAAACGGTGCGGCCGCCATCTTTCTTGTTGGCACTGTTGATTCTCCACTTTTCCGATAATTTGAACGCTGGGCGCCATCTTTACTACTGGCGCAGTCTCTGTATTTTCCCAACATTTTCAGTAAAACACACACACACTTATAATTAGAAACTGAAAGTTTATTGTCTGCAGAACAATGAATGGATCATTTAAAATTTATGAAATGATGACCGAATCAAAACAGAAAGTTATATAAACGGCAAATCAACAATAAATTTCTACTACTTTATTTAAGGTATTAAATTTCTTTGAGATTCAGGATTTTTACTCATGTTGAAGATTTCATTAAATTGATTAGATTAGATTCCCTCCAGTGCAGAAACAGGCCCTTCATCAAAACAAGTCCACACCGACCCCCTGAGGAGTAACCCACCCAGACCCATTCCCCTACTCCCTACTATGGGCAATTTAGCATGGCCAATTCACTTGAATTGCACATCTTTGGACTGTGGGAGCAAACTGGAGCAGACACAGTGGGCACTCTATGATTCTCCAGATCTAGATGCTGGACAGTGGGTACACCCAGACCTCGGCACTCATGCACACACCTGGACCTGGATGTTCACATATCCAGCCCTGTACATTTAGAGGCAGGGAGAATGTGCAAACTCCATGCAGACGGTCACCCAAGGCTGGAGTCAAACTCAGGTCCCTGGCACTGCGAGGCAGCAGTGCTAACCACTGAGCTAGTGTACCACCCTAAATTGGTATTTAATCCCCACCGTGTGGAAGCAGAGCTGTTCGGCGCATCAAATCCACCCCGGCCCTCCGAAAAGCGGCCCAGCCAGACCCACACCCCTACCTCGTAAACCCCGCATTTTCCATGGTCGATCGACTTAACCCTGCACCATCTTTGGGAGAGGCAACTCACGTAGAAAATGTACAAACTCCACAGGGACAGTCACCTGAGGGTGAGAATCGAACCCGTGTCCCTAGCGTTTTGAAGCAGCAGTGCTAACCATTGAGCCACCGTTTCTGTTCAGTTTGTTCCTCTGCAAAATCCGAAAAGCCATTCTGTGATGTGATGTACAAAACACCAAAGGTCTCATTATATGAATTAAAAGTTAGGTTTCTTTGTTTTGATACAAATCTCCAGGGATTCATAGTTCATATCCATAACACTGACCCAGAAACATGAAAGAAAATTTGCAGATGCCCATCCTTGACTGCACAATGTTTTGTTTAGACAGGTATAAGGTTGAAATTACTAAATGATGTCAGTTTTCTGTATATTGCTACACCCACCTTGCCTTTGAAAGCAAGGATTTTAGATTCAGCCTCAGAGCTGGCTGGCTGTGTGAATGTTCCATTCTAAGTGTCTGAATGTACAGGGCTGGATATGTGAACATCTAGGTCCAGCTGTGTGCACGAGTGCCGAGGTCTGGGTGTGCCCACTGTCCAGCATCTAGATCTGGAGAATCATAGTGCCCACAGTGTGGGAGCAGATCATTTGGCCCATCAAAGGGCATCTCGCAGAGCCCCAGCCCCCCTAACCCTGCATTTCCCATGGCTAATCTAGAGAAGTTTCAACAAATGGAAGGAAGGAAGGAGAGAGAATTGGATCCAGTGTAGAGGGTGGAGTCCATACTGAAAGAGGACTTTTACAAGGACCTAAGTATAGACAAATGATGAAAATTCACCTTACTGTAGTGGTGATAACATGAGGAGAAATTATAGAATGACGTGTTTTGTGGTATCTGAATAGATTTAATAACTATATTGATATGTTCATGTGCACATGTAAACCCAGAATTCTGCATCACTACCGTCCTGAATGATAATGTATTATTCTGCAGCACACAGGGAGGGCTGAGAAATAAATTTGACATCTTCAGTGATTGTATCCATATGTGTGATTTATTATAAACATTGCTGACAATTCACAACATTTTGGCAGCAGGTATTTGTGAATATATCTCAAGTATTATCAACAGAATTAATGCTGGATTAGATGGATGAAAATCTGTAGCCTGTGAACTAGTCTATATAGAGGTTTTGACCAATTTATTACTC
Source organism: Chiloscyllium punctatum (assembly GCF_047496795.1). Classification (NCBI taxonomy): domain Eukaryota; kingdom Metazoa; phylum Chordata; class Chondrichthyes; order Orectolobiformes; family Hemiscylliidae; genus Chiloscyllium; species Chiloscyllium punctatum. The sequence continues at coordinate 17,965,503 of NC_092778.1, forward strand.
TTAAAACATGTTTACCCAGGTGCTCTTATTATGTGAGACAAACAAAGGAATGTGGTTCAAACTTTTATTGAAACACATGAGTTAAAGAAACAATTCCTACACAACAAATTCAGTTAACCTTTCACCAAACTAGGCTGACTGCCTGAAAAATGCATATACTACCCATCTGGTGAATGCGATTGGGCTGCTGGATTCAATTCACTGAGCTGTGTCGATGGGTGCTTTCAGGATCTTCTTGGTACCACAGTACGTCTTACGCAGAGTCTTTGCTGGCTGAGTCTTCACTGAGGAAATGGTCATTAAGTGTCCCCTCTTATCCCCCCTTTCTGAGCCCTTCTGGAGTGTTCTCTGGCTTCAGCCAATGGGATCACATGGCAGGGGTCACGGCACCTAATGAGATTAGACAAGGTCATCCGAGGTGCACCCATCCCCTTTCCAAGATACCATTCCTCCATGGTACTAAGAGTCTGGCCAAAGCTAGGAAATATATTTATTTCCCTCCTGCCCAGGCTGAGCACATCCTAATGGTTTTGGGTCACAATGGATGATCGCACAATTTCATAACAGCCAAAAATGTCCCACAGATTGATTGAATTACAGAACTTGTGCAAAGCCCATTCACTCAGTCAGAATGTTTAGAACAAAGAATATTGTAAATGTGCAGTCAGAAGCAAAAAGAATAGAGAAGAATGAGAAAGAACATAAAATAAAGCATACACACCCTGGAAGATGAAAATGGCCTCTCCTGAGCTAGAATCATTTCATGACAGAGTTTCCCAAGGATTCCAAGTCGGGTCACGAACTGACCTTTTGGTATTGTGAGCTTCAAAACATCAAGCGTTGCCATGGAACTCTGACTGAGTTATAATTGCTCTTGTTCTATATTCTCAGTTCTCACCCAGTGGCTGTGAAAATGTTCAAGCCATGGAATGGGTCACATGAGGGAAAATGTTTGGGAGAAGCAGCGTTCTTTGATTCTATGAAATTTGTGGCCAGCTCCTTAATGAACCTGAGCTACCATAGGAATTGCTCCTGGGTTAGATGGAGCTAAGAGTAGTCCACATAACAGACCGATGATTGATAGTTAGTGCCTTCCATGCAGGGTCTCCTTCCTCATCGTCTCTCCTCTCCTCTCTCTTTAAAATCTGCTCCATTTGTTGGTTTTGTTGCAGACCCAGCGGCACTGAACCTGTAACTCCCTCACCTCTCACAAGATTGGATTATTAGCTCCCATTGCCTCCCTGAATATTATTACAAGCATGTACTTTCATGATTCATCTGTTTTAGAAAGCTTTTGTTTAGGTTTCTAAGATAGTTTGGTCATTGAAATGGTTAAATATAAGATAAATGAAAGCTCCTTGACACTCTAGCCACAAGTGCTCCAGGGTCTCAAAACTCTAAGGCCAACAGGCATTGCCATTCCAGACAGTGGCATTGAACTGAGACACAGTGGGAAGGAAAGGGAAAAAAGGCCAACTGAGGACAAGTGGCTGCCATTGGTGATGCTTCAATGCAATTACGTTATTGTGTTCGTAAATATACATGAACTTTTTATCATCATGGAGGGTTTCTGTCCACAAAGTGTAGCGGGTCTTCTTGACAAATTGTCCTAAACTTTCATGAATGTCCCACCTATCTGATACTAGCCTGATTCTTCCATTTGCTGTAGATGGAAGTATTTACTACTCTTGGGATATTCTGTGATCCCTGGCACCGGTATTAGTTTTAAAAGCCTGTCATGTGCTGGCGCTGTGGAGGTGCCCATGCATGGTTCATGACATTTGTACTGGATGTGGCAGGCAACGGGAAAGTAGTGCACTGTCATTCAGATGGGGATGCGGAGGTTTCAGTGGATAGGGTGAGTTACTTCGCACTCTCTCTATCTTGCTACTGCACCCACCAAGGCCTTCTAGATGGAAGTGTTTGTATGTTTCGAAGGTGCTGCCTAAGGAGTATCTGGTGAATTTCTGCAGTCCATCTTGTAGATGGTCCGCACCTCTGCTAATGAGTGTCAGTGATAGAGAGAGGGGGTGTTTATGAACGTGATGCCAATCAAGTGGGCTGCTTTGTCCTGGATGGCGTCAAGCCTCTTGAGTGTTGTTAAAGCCACACTCATCCAGGCAAGTTAGGGGTATTAGATCTCACTCGTCACTAGTGCCTTATTGACGGTGGACAGACTTTGGGGAGTCAGCTCTTGTAACTATAATATTTATGCTGCAAGGCCAGTTCTTTCTGGTCAATAGTAACCCCCAGGACTTTGAGAGTTGGGAATTCAGTGATGGTAATGTTAGAATTAAAGTTAGAGGTAATGATTAAATTCTCATTGTCTGGCACTTGTGTGGCAAGAACGTTACCTGCCACTTGTCAGTCAAATCTCAATATTGTCCAGGTCTTGCTGCATTTGAACTCAGGCTGCTTCATTATCTGAGGAGTCATGATTGATGCTGAATATTGTTCAGTCTTCAGGGAACAGTTCCACTTCTGATCAATGGAAGGTCATTGATGTAACAGCCGAAATAATGAAGTGTAAATTCATTCTTTGAGCCGATTGCCTTTGGAATAGAAGCAGGTTTAAACACTCAGTAACAGTAAAAGTATCATTAAAACCTATTAACCCGGAAATGGTAGACAACAAAATGAGCTAAAGTTATTGACACATAGAAAAATGCCAAGAAAATACAATTAAATATCATGATACTACTTTCAAATTAAAAGCTAAAATAATTAAGACTAAAAGGAACTGAAAGGATTTCAGATGCTATAAATCAGACAAAAACAGAAACTATTGGAAAAGTTCAGCAAGCATCTCTGGAGAGAAATCAGAGTTAATGTTTTGTGTCCGGTGACCCTTCCTCAGAAATTCTGAGGGTCACCCGACACAAACATTAACTCTGATTTCTCTCCACTGATGCTGCCAGACTTGCAGAGCTTTTCCAACAGTTTCTGTTTTTGTCTCATAAGATTAAGAGCGATGTATTCAAGAAAGCCATAGCTGACAGAACTTCAGTGAGAAATGGACTCTATTTACCACATTTGAAGAAGACAACTCTTGTTATATTGCTATGGGAAATTGGATAGTGATTTCAAAAGAACAGTTACAATGTGATCTGGTCAATTTTACACAATTTGAAATTGCACCAGCCAGTAGAACTCAAGTTCCAAGTGAAACAAACATTAGTTTGAGATTGACAAAAATAGCCACCATAATTAGTCCATTGAAGAATGAGAAATTAGACTGATGAAGCCAAAACAAAATATAAAGCAATCAAACAGACTGTTTACTGAAGCTGGACTAAAGGAAGCTAACAAAATTCCAAATTGGTTGAACGATAATGAGACAACTCCCTCACATCTCACTCCAGGGACTAGACATGGATACAGTTATCGAATCACAGAATCACAGACTCCCTACAGTGTTGCAGACCATTGAGCCCACCAACCCTCCAAACAACATCCCACTCAGATCCACCCTCCTACCCTATCCCTGTAACCTTGCATTTCCCATGGCTAATCCACTTAACCTGCACATCCCTGGACACTATGGGCAATTTAGGTTCAGTATTCACATGGTAGACAAGCAAGAGGCAAGTCGGGCAACATCAGGAGGTGGAGAAGTCAATGTTTTGAGTGTAACCCTTCTTCAGTATTGTCATGGGCTGGTAGTGCTGCTAAGAGATTACTTGGATTAATTTTTAGTGTTGCAAAATATTTTCTTCCATTCATTATTACTGCAGGAATGTTAATACTTATAATATGGTCAAAATAAAAATATTTATTGAAGTGGAATTATCAGGGACTGGTTTGTTGTGCACAAACAGTTTGGAAGAGGAGCGTAGTCTGTGTAAATTATTGAGACTGCAGAGGGAAAGGTCAGGGATGTCTTCTGTACATAAAGTTAACTAATTCAAGTAAAATGTACAAATGTTTTTAGGCAATAAATCATACTTGGTTTAACTTAACCTTCTCTCTTAAGTATAGTCATGTGAATCATAAATGGAAGAATGCTTATTGCCGTTTTTGTAAAGAAAATAGGTCCATAATAGAAGTGCCACGTAGCCAGATTATTTTATTACTGGCACATGCTGCTCTCATTGAACTTTCAGGATGTTACTAGCCTTTTGGAGCCAAGATTTTTTTTTTGTAGTACTGCGTTGAAGAAGATTGCAATGCAACGCGATTTATGTTTATCTCAGAATATATACTGAGTCGTTCAGCACATTAAAATTTCATCTTAGCATTCTCTTCAACTTTACACAGAGAACAGCAATTTATAGCAAATTTGTCTCTGTTTCCACATGAACTGTTTCTTCCTAAGTTTGAAATATTATTTTCCTGTAAGCTTTCCCAGGTTTACATCAATGTTTATGCCATATTGAGATGAACCTGTCAATGGCAACTTAATGTTTTAAATCAGGTTTCCAGGAAGACAAACATTTTTGGCAGTGGTTCGATTGATATTTCTCTGACTTACAAATATAACTCATACAGGAGATTGGCAGAACCCTCCTGGAAAATGTGGAAACAGCTAACCAGTTCTCTGTGTGTTCCAAATGGCACTGCATGTTAAAGACTATTTTGCTGCTGTGCAACAAGGATCATCCTCAAAAATAAAACAAAGAACTACAGAAATCTGAAACAGAAACAGAAATTGGTTGAGAAACTCAGCAGGTTCAGTAGCATCGTTGGAGAGAAAGCAGGTCCAGTGAAGAAGTGGTGTTCCGCAGAAGGGTCACTGGACCCAAAACATTGACTCTGCTTTCTCTTCAAGGATGCTGCCAGACCTGCTGAGTTTCTCCAGCAATTTCTGCTTTTATCAAGGATTATTCTTTCATGTATTTACGGCATTCGGGTTATTCAGGCACTATAACTGTCAGTTTCTCTGTGTGAAGCTGAGCTTTTAATAGGGTTCAGGTGATGTTGTTCCCCTACATCTATTGCCTTGTCCTTTGAGTTGGTAAAGGTCATAGATTTGGCAGGTGAAATTGAACATGTTAGAACTATGAGGTTTATAACATTCTCTTCTGATTGTTTCTTAAGTATAAGGTGAAAAAGAAGGGGATTGTGTGACCTGTACTGAGGTCTGCTTGACTGGAAGCTTCGCTGCTTTGATGATTAGATTTGATTGTTTCAATGGGAATATAGTGCAGATGTTTACACTCAGAGACAATGCCAACAGGCTATGTGCTAACTGTGAGGTTCCGATATCCCAGAAAACAGTGGAAAACATCAGGTTGTAAATGGTTTCACTTGAAACTCCATTTCAAAACAGGTAAGATATCTTGCAGTGTTGTCTCAAGAGCTCATTACTCAGAGGATAGGAAAGGAAGAATCCAATTTATTCAGCAGAGGGAGCTTGCAGAAGAGGACCGCAAGAAAGAGCAGATAATGGATTCAGGTCACATAGAGTCATACAGACTGAAACAGACCCTTTGAATCAACTCTCCAGTCAAATTCAAGTCATCGGAAATTCCAGTAGTCATTTCAAGGCTTCAGTCAGGAGTTAGACGAGTCTATTACCAACGTTTGTAATAAGATTGAAAACTACAACCAGAAATTTGCATTCAAGAACATAGAAGGTAGCCTAACTGATCGACTATTGATTTAATCCATAATCAGGGATGGTTGTAGATAAGCATTGGATGTAAGGTCTGATTTGGTGGATATGACTATAATATGCTGCTTGAATGGTCTGTGGGATAATGATCCTGATTTTCCATGACATAAGCCCACATATGTTGATGAGTTAGAATTTGAAGGGTCAACACAGCTGGATGTATCCTTGCATTTTGGGAGTCCATTTGGACTCACTATTTATTGTTTATTGACTTCAGCAGCTTAATACAACACCCATTTCAGAGGGCAGTTATGATGGCTCATCACTACCTTTTCAAAGGTAATTCGGGATGGATAACAGATATTGACCTTGTTAGCAACACTTAGATCCCAAGGACAAATAAAAATATGAAATGTCAACCATATAGTTGTGCATCCAGAGTCTGTAGGTCCAGCAGAGTGAAGATGGCAGATTTCCTTCCCTAAAAGACATCAGTGAACCAAATGAGTTTTTATAACAATTGAAAAAAACAGTGGATGGTGTAAATTAGAAACAAAAACACAAATTTCCAGAAAAGCTCAGCAGGTCTGGAGGCAACTGTGAAGTGACAAATCAAAGTTAACATTTCGAGTTTGTTCTGTAGAAGGGTCACTGGACCCAAAACGTTAACTGATGCTGCCAGACCTGCTGAGTTCTTATAACAATTCAGTAAGTTTATTCTTACCATTATTAAATCTAACTTTTTGCCACATTGTGGAGGTGGGGTGTGGGGGGGGCGGGGGGGGGGGGTGGGTGGGTGGGGGGGGGGGGGTGGTGGAGGGAGGGGGGAGTGCATTGGAGGGTGAATTTTAACATACATAGGGTGAGGTAAGATGGAAGAGGGGTACAATTTCTCAAGAGAAGTAGGTACATCAATAGACAAAGATTTTGCTCCAAAGATAGCACCCCTTTCCTTCCCATTGTTTTGAAAACTTTATATAAAATGGCTGCCTACTTCTGCCCACCTGCCAACACCAACCACATGAAAAACACAAAACGAAACATGAAAAATTCCATCAAACCAGATTGCATTCTGGGATCTGACTTGTCAAATTGTCAGCCAGGATCATAATAGGTGGGACTATCCTCAACTCTCTTTCACCCATACAGCCTCTCCCACAACATTTTGCCAGGTCAGAAGTGAAGGCTTTAGCCTCATGTGCTATTTCTCCCTTGTTTCTCTTTTCATAAGTTCCTGCTGATTGTCTAGGCACTTACTGTGTGAGTAGCTCTTAAATTAAACAGACCTATTTGTGTTTGATGGTTGGCCACACACACAACCAGAGAAGCTGTTGTAAGGATCTTGCAAGAAATGTTTGCTACACGTGTGTTCATTGATGCAGCAGTGTCAAACAATGGGCCATAGTTTGGTCATGAGTCTTCCAGCTAGTTCTGGACGTGAACATGTAACAAGCTCGTCAAGATAGCAACATCAAATGGGGAAGTTAAGTATAGGGTCCAGGTGGTCAAATCCTTTTTGAAGAAAAAAGCTGACTTTTACAGTCATATTAAATTACCGGCCCACCCACTCCAGTTTTGTATTACCATCGTAAGAGCTACTGACTGATGGCTCCTTTCTTCTACCCAAAAATAGCACAGTATTGTTGGGATGTTAGGGATAGAAGAGGATTGCTTTGATGAAGTCCTCTTTAATCAGTTACTCTCGTTGCCATTGTTTATAATGCAGATCCTGCTGGCTGCAAATCTCATGGTGTAGGTGGCGATCAGAGATGATCCTTCATGATGACAATGTTGTTATAGTTGCAGGAAAGGATGACAAAGCCAGATATCCAGTCAGACTCGCACAGCAAAGTTCATCCTAAATAGGCCAAAAGGTGGAGATATCGCTTAAACATGCAAATTGTTCAATCATGCTGTACAGGACATTGGTGAGGCCACTTTTCCGTTCAATTCTGGTCTCCCTGCTATAGGAAGGATGTTGAAAAGGATGAAGAAAAGACTAACAAGGATATTGCCAGGATTGGAGGGTTTGAGCTTTAGCCAGAGGTTGAATAGGCTGATACTGTTTTCCCTGGAGTGTCAGAGGCTGAGGGGTAACCTTATGGACAGGGTGAATAGACAAGATCTTTTCCCTGAGGTGGGGGAGTCTATAACTAGAGGGCATAGGTTAAAGGTGAGAGGGGAAAGGTATAAAAGCGACCTAAGGAGCAACCTTTTCATGCAGAGGGTGGTGCATGTATGGAATGAGCTGCCAGAGGATGTGGTGGAGGCTGGTACAATTACAACACTTAAAAGACATCTGGATAAGTACACTAATAGGAAGGGTTGAGACGGTTATGGGCCAAATGCTGGCAAATGGGACTAGATTAATTTAGGATATCTGGTCGGCATGGATGAGTTTGACTGAAGGGACTTTTTCCATGCTGTACATCTTATGACTCAATGACGTTTGATGTAGTAACATGGTTCTTATTGTCGACTTGCGCTGTCACTGTGCTGACACATCCTGGACAAGTTCCGGAGAGCTAGTGTTTCAACAGATAGTGCTCAGGGTTTACAAACTGAGACAAACAGCAGAATTGAAGGCTTTCTTTTGCTTCTGAATGGAAGAGCATTGGATGAGTCATTAGCATAAATAGAAATAAGTAGCTATGATTGAAATGTGACTGCAAGGTTACTGAGGTACGCACCTCATGTTCTAGATTTCCTGATATTTTGGAAATACCACATGCCAGGGAAAGGTGGTGGAGTCGCTCTATTTTAGGTAAGGAAGTAATTAGCACAATAGTGAGTAATGATCTTCATTCCAAAGGTTGAGGTGGTAGAATTAGTTTGTAAAGAGATAAAAATAGAAACAGTAAGAGGTCACTTTCAAAGTAGTTTAGAGGTTTCCTAGCATTTGTTCCATTTTAGCATAGGTTATATAGGAAAAGCTAATGGACACTTGTGAGAAAAGTGTTGGAATTATCATAGAATTCCAACAGTATTGAAGCAGGCCATTCAGCCCATCAAATCCATACAAACCCTCCGAAGAGCATCTCACCCAGCCCCACCCGTTGCTCTATCCCTATAACCCTGCATTTCCCATGGCTAATCCACCTAGCCTGCACATCTTTGGACTGTGGTGTGAAACTGGAGCACCCAGCGGAAATCCATGCAGACATGGGGAAAATGTGCAAACTCCACACAGAGTTTGGATCCAGCCCAAGACTGGAATCGAACCTGGGTCCCTGGCGCTGTAAGGTAGCAGTGCTAATCACTGAGCCACCGTGCTTCCATGAATGATTTAAACATGCATTGAAATGAGATGAAACAGATTGGTAAAGATAGCCTGGAAGATTAATTTATAGTGTTTTTGAGACACTTTCTTACAGCAGCAAATTGTAGACCCAATTTGAAAATAGATTATCCTATACTTGGTAATACACAATGAGACAATTAATAAATGACCTTATAGTGAAGGAGCCTCTAAGTATCAATGATCTTAACATGATTGACTTTGCATTCAATGTGAGGGAGAGAAGAGGAGATCTAAGATGAGTACTTTAAACATAAATAAAGACAATTACAAAGATATTGAGACAGAGCTGCTTAAGATGAACTGTGTAATTAGACTAAAGGGTAGATCAGTGGAGATGCAGTAGGAGATATTTCATTACACTCAACAATGATTCATTCTAGTTAGAAATAAAAATTCCAGAAGAAGGAGGCACCATTTTCAGTTCACTAAATAAGTTAAGGACAATATCAAATTGGAAGAATTCTGTAACAGATGGTGGAACAGATGATGAAACAGAACTTAAAATCATCAAGGAGTGACTTTAAGAAACAAAAGGAGTAATTAGAGTATGAGAAAAAGTCGGCTAGCAATATAAAAACTGAGAGTAAGAGTTTCTATATTTATTTGAAAATTAAAAAGAACAATTTTGGGAACATCAGTCCTCCAGAAAGTGAGTTTATGGAATGAAAATGGAAAATAGGGAAATAGTAGATGGATTGAACAGATATTTGTGTATGTCTGCACTGTAGAAGACCTAAATGGCATCCTAGAAATATTAATAAGTCAAGAGGTGAACTGACAGAAGGAATTATAATCACCAGGGGAAGACTACTGCAAAAACTACATGAAGTGATCACTGAAAAAGTGGACACAGAGTTTGTAATTTTCCAAACTTTCCTCAATTCTGGAAAGATCCCATCAGCTTAGAAACAGTAAATATGACTTCTATTCAAGAAAATAGTGAGATAGAAAGCAGAGAATTTTGGCTTGACATCTGTCATAGGGAAAATACAAGAAGCATTGATATTATTAAGGAGGTTAGGCCCTTTGTAAATCTCAATATAGTCAAGCAGAGTCAATGTGGTTTGGTGAAAGGAAAAGTGCATTTGACAAATTTAATAGAAGCCTTTAAGAAAGTAAAAAAGCAATATTGACAAAGGGGAACACTATAGATGTACTTTACCTGGATTTCCAAAAGGCTTGATAAGGTAACGCATCAACGGTTATGTTACAAAATGGAAGCTCATGGTCTTGGGATAACATATTTGGATATCTCAAGACTGGTTAGCCAACAGGAAGCAGAGAATAGACATAAATAGGTCAGTTTCAGGAAATCCAGGTACAGCACATCTTCTCCTTTGTCTATGTTGTTTCTTAAAAGCCTCTATTAATTCTATTAATAATTCCAAAGATTCAATATCCGCTGAGTGAATAAATTCCTCTTCACCTCAGTCTTAAATGGGTCAAACTCTTATGCTGACATCTGCCCCTTGGATTTTGACTCAGCAGCCATGGAAAGGATCCTATCTTTGTCCATTCTGGAGGAATTTTCTAAGTTTCAATAGTCACATCTTATTCTTCAAAACCTTCAGGAATATGACTCCGTTTCCTCAATCTCTTCTCATAAAACAATCCCTTCATCCCAGGGATTAATCTGCTGAACCTCCATTGAACTTTGTCTCTGGTAAGTATGTTCCTCCTTAGATAAGAGACCAAAGTTGCACACACACTCCAGCTAGTCTGCAGCAAGGCACCTTTACTTCTAGACTCAAATCCCCTTCAAACAAATACCAGTATGAATGCATTTTTCAAATTGTTTACTCACCAGCTAACCTAAAGTTAGTCATTGACAAGGAATGCCAGGTCTTTGGACACAGGACCTTCTCTACCTCTCTATTTAAGAAATATTCTTTCTATATCTTCCAAAGTGAAATACCTTAAATGTATTCATTCTCTATTCCATCTATCATATTCCAGCCCACTCACTTTGCCTGACTAAACTTCTTGAAGCCTCCTTTTATCCTCATCACAACTCACTTTCTGACCTAGGTTGACGTCATTAGCAGAGTTAGAGATATTACAATTGGTCGCAACATCTGAATCACTTATACAGATTGTGAACAGCTATCGACCTTATTCTGATCCTTGTGGTACTCCACCTAGTAACAGTCTGCCATCCTGAGAATGGTCTGTTTATTCCTTCTCCCTGCTTTCTGTCTGTTAACCAATTATCAACCACACTCGTATATTAACCCCAAAGCCCACACACTCTAATTTCCTGACCACTTTATCAAAGGCCTTCTGAAAATCCAAGTGCACCACACCTACTGGCTTTCTGTTTTCTGTGCTATAAGTAATACCCTCAAAAACGTCCAAGAGGTTTGTTAAACATGATTTCCTCTTTACAAATTTATATTGACTCTACTCAATTTTACTATTTTATTCAAATGTTATATAGAATCATACAGCACAGAAACAGACCCTTTAGCTTAACCAGTCCATATTTTATATTAAATTCTAACATATTTTCTACTGCTAATGTCAAACCAACAAGTCTTTCTTCCTCTTTCTTCTTACATTTACTATTTCCAGTTTGCAGGAACTTTTCTAGAATCTATGAAGTTTTCAAAAGGTAACACCTGATACATTCATCATCACTCTAGCCATCTCCTTCAATACCCTGACTCATAAAAGATCAGTACACAGATACAGCAACTGATAAGGAAAACAAATGGAATATTGCCATTTATTACAAGGGGAATTGAAATTGAAAGTAAATAAATTTTAGTAAATGTCTACAGGGCCTTAATGAGACCACAACTAGAATACTGTGTGCAATTTTGGTTTCCCTACTTAAAGAAAACCATAAAAAGCATCCTATCTGGATGCTTCACAGCGTGATATGGCATCCGTTCTGCTTGAGACTGCAAGAAGTTGCAGAAAGTCATGAACACAGCCCAGTCCAACACGCAAACCAGCCTCCCATCCATTGCTCCATTTAAACTTCCCGCTGCCTTGGGAAAGCAGTCAACATAATCAAAGACCCCTCCCATTCAGTTATACTCTCTTCCACCCTCTTCCGTCAGGCAGAATAAACAAACAGATACACGTACTAATGTGTTCAAGAATGGCTTCTTCCCTGCTGTTACCAGACTTTTGAATGAATCTCTGAAATATTAATGTTGATCTTTCTCTGCACTTTCCCTATGGCTGTAACATTGTATTCTGCATACTGTCCTATTATCCTGAATTGGTTAGTTCTGCCAACCATCCAAACCAAACTTTGGGTCCGCTATGTGGATGACACCTTTGTCATCACTAAACGAAACAAATTAGAGGAAACCTTCAAGACCATCTATAATACCCTTATTGGCATAAAATTCACTAAAGAGGAGGCAAAAAACAAGCTGTCATTCTTAGATGTCACATAGAGTGAACAGCCAATGGGGAACTTCAAACCAATGTCTACAGGAAAACAACACATACGGACCAAATATTGAACTACAGAAACAATCACCCCAACATTCACAAACAAAGCTACATCAGAACATCATTTCAACAAGCCACCATACACTGCAGCACAGAAGAACTACGCAGAGCAGTGGAAAATTACCTATACAGTGTATTCAAAAAGAATGAGTACCCAATGAACACAGTCTGCCAATTTCTCAGCAACAAACCCAAACAAGCAGACAAAATGTGTCCAGAAACCCGACCCACTCTCCCCTACATCAAAGACATCTCAGAAATGATTGCCAGACTACTCAGACCTCTTGGCATCATGGTAGCCCACAAACCCACCAACACACTAAAACAGCAGCTAATGCACTTGAAACACCCTATACAGACAACAAGCAAAACTAATGTCATTTACAAAATACCTTGCAAGAACTGTAACAAACACTACTGGACAAACAGGCAGAAAACTAGCCACCAGGCTATATGAATTAGCCACAAAACGACATAACCCTCTCTCACCAGTATCCTTACATACAGATAAGGAAGGACACCACTTCGATTGGACAACACATCCATCCTAGGACAAGCCAAACAGAGACACGAACAAGAATTCCTAGAAGCATTAAATTCCAACCAGAACTCGATCAATAAACACATTGACTTGAACCCCATTTACCACCCCCTGAGATAAATGAACAGGAAATGACGTCACTGTAGGAAATTACATCACCATAGCAAATTACATCGCCAACCAAAAGAAACCCAAACATATAAATAGAAAGCAGAAATCATCGGCAGTGCTTTGTCCAGAGGCTCACTGAAGATGTTACCTAGTATGGTGACGGAACGTCTGAAAATGAATCTTGGATCAGCAAGCAAACCTACATCCAGATCCTTAATTAGTTTCTAAGGTACGATCTGCCTGTAGGGCACGCAAAACAACACTTTTCACTTTATCTTGGTACATGTGACAATAATAAATCAAGTCAAGAAGGGTGCAATTATATGAGAAACAGTTCAAAGAAAAGTTCACTGACCTGATGTTAGGGTTGAATGGGTTACCTTGTGAAGAAAGTTGGACCTGTATCTGTTGTTTAGAAGAATGAGAGGTGACCTTACTGAAAGACCTTGAGGGGAATAGACCTTGAGGTGGATACTGGGAGGATGTTTCCACTTATGGAAGTGTTGGAAACTAGAGAACATTGTTTAATAATGATTTGTTCCATTTAGGACAAAGATGAGAAGACTTTTTTCTCACTCAGCGTGGTTATCAGTCTGAAGAATTCTCTTCACCAGAGAACTGGTAGACAGCATCATTCTTGATTGACAAGGGAGTTAAAGGTGATGGTGAGTAGGCAGGAAAGTAGGGTTGATACCATAATCAGACCTCCTATGATTTTATCAGCGGTGGAGCAGGCTCGAGGGATTGAATGGACCACTCCTGCTTCTACCTTATATGTTGCTGCGGTCCCATCTGATGGTAATCTTGGACAAGTCAGATCCTAGACTGAGACCTGGCTTGATAGAGTCATAGAGTCATAGAGATGAACAGCATGGAAACAGACCCGTCGGTCCATGCAGACCAGATATCCCAACCCAATCTAGTCCCACCGACCAGCACCCGGCCCATATCCCTCCAAACCCTTCCTATTCATATACCCATCCAAATGCCTCTTAAATGTTGCAATTGTACCAGCCTCCACCACATCCTCTGGCAGCTGATTCCATACACGTACCACGCTCTGTGTGAAAAAGTTGCCCCTTAGGTCTCTTTTATATCTTTCCTCTCTCACCCTAAACCTATGCCCTCTAGTTCTGGACTCCCCGACCCCAAGGAAAGGACTTTGTCTATTTACCCTATCCATGCCCCTCATAATTTTGTAAACCTCTATAAGGTCACCCCTCAGCCTCCGATGCTCCAGGGAAAACAGCCCCAGTCTGTTCAGCCTCTCCCTGTAGCTCAAATCCTCCAACCCTGGCAACATCCTTGTAAATCTTTTCTGAACCTTTTCAAGTTTCACAACATCTTTCCGATAGGAAGGAGACCAGAATTGCATGCAATATTCCAACAGTGGCCTAACCAATGTCCTGTACAGCTGCAACATGACCTCCCAAATCTGCCACTTCTAGCCCATTGGCCCATCTGGTCCAGATCCTGTTGTAATCTGAGGTAACCCTCTTCGCTGTCCACTACACCTCCAATTTTGGTGTCATCCGCAAACTTACTAATTGTACCTCTTATGCTCACATCCAAATCATTTATGTAAATGACAAAAAGTAGAGGACCCAGCACCGATTCTTGTGGCACTCCACTGGTCACAGGCCTCCAGTCTGAAAAACAACCCTCCACCACCACCCTCTGTCTTCTACCTTTGAGCCAGTACTGTATCCAAATGGCTAGTTCTCCCTATATTCCATGAGATCTAACCTTGCTAATCAGTCTCCCACAGGGAACCTTGTCAAACGCCTTACTGAAGTCCATATAGATCACATCTACTGCTCTGCCCTCATCAATCTTCTTTGTTACTTCTTCAAAAAACTCAATCAAGTTTGTGAGACATGATTTCCCACGCACAAAGCCATGTTGACTATCCCAAATCAGTCCTTGCCTTTCCAAATACACGTACATCCTGTCCCTTAGGATTCCCTCCAACAACTTGCCCACCACTGAGGTCAGGCTCACCGGTCTATAGTTGCCTGGCTTGTCTTTACTGCCCTTCTTAAACGTGGCACCACGTTTGCCAACCTCCAGTCTTCCGGCACCTCACTGTGACTATTGATGATACAAATATCTCAGCAAGAGGCCCAGCAACTACTTCTCTAGCTTCCCACAGAGTTCTCGGGTACACCTGATCAGGTTCTGGGGATTTATCCACCTTTAACCGTTTCAAGACATCCAGCACTTCCTCCTCTGTAATCTGGACATTTTGCAAGATGTCATCATCGATTTCCCTGCAGTCTATATCTTCCATATCCTTTTCCACAGTAAATACTGAGGCAAAATACTCGTTTAGTAACTCCCTCAGTTTCTGTGGCTCCATACAAAGGCCGCCTTGCTGATCTTTGAGGGGCCCTATTCTCTCCCTAGTTACCCTTTGTCCTTAATATATTTGTAAAAACCCTTTGGATTCTCTTTAATTCTATTTGCCAAAGCTATCTCATGTCCCCATTTTGCCCTCCTGACTTCCCTCTTGATAGACCATAAGTTTTACTTTTGCAATTTGTTTACTGTGATGCTCAGTCATTCATCACATTCACAAGCAGCTGTTAATGTACCTTGAAGAAAGAAACATAAAAGTTTATTACAGACAAAAATGAAAAATAAACTAACTGTATTATAAAACACAAGAACAGAAATAAAGAATTAACCATTTTACCTGAACAACAGATCTCAGTGAAGGTTCACTCTGTTTCCACGTCAATGTTTCTCATTCAGTTGGAATAGCTATAATTGGTTTCTGGAACTTTCCTCTTATGGCTTCTAAGCACTTTTTGAGCAAACACAAATGGCTTCAACTTCCAGCGATCTTTTGCTTCTAAAGTTTTCTTTGAAACCACTCAAGACCTTTTCCCCAGCCATGACTCCCTTTCACTTTGAATGAACTTGCATGAGCACTACCTGATCTTCAGAATGGTTTATTCTTTCTGTGATCCTGGGCTCTTGTATCTCTGTCACTAGGCAACAGCAGTTATTGTTTCTACCGTTTTTTCCGAATGCATTTACTGCAAGATCTACTTCAAAACTGTAAACATTTATTATAAATACACTTAAGATCAAATTTTCAGACAATTCACTATGACTGACAGAACTCAAGAATTGGCGATGCTGGTGTTGGACTGGGGTGTACAAAATTAAAAATCACACGACACCAGGTTATAGTCCAACAGGTTTGATTGGAAACACTAGCTTTTGGAGCGCTGCTCCTTCATCAGGTGATTGTGGAGAATAAGATTTTAAGACAGAATTTATAGCAAAATTTAGTGTGATGTAACTGAAATTATATATTGAAAAAGATATGTTCTTGTATTTTGTAATATAGTTAGTATATTTTTCATTTTTGTCTGTAATAAACTTTTATGCTTCTTTCTTCAAGGTACATTAGCAGCTGCTTGTGAATGTGATGAATGACTGAGCATCACAGTAAACAAATTGCAAAAGTAAAACTCATGGTCTATCAAGCCAGGTCTCAGTCTAGGATCTGACTTGTCCAAGATTACCATCAGATGGGATTGCAGCAACAAATAAGATAGATAATTTCAGTTACATCACACTGTAAGCTTTTGCTATAAATTCTGTGTCTTACAATCTTATTCTCCACAATCACCTAAAGAAAGAGCAGCGCTCCGAAAGCTAGTGCTTCCAAATAAACCTGGTGTAGTGTGATTTTTAACGTAGAATTCAAGAATTAAGCTAAAACCCATGTAATTCCCTTCATTACATGCAATACAAATCAAACTTCGATGTATCCAATTTAAAACGCAATATTCAAACAATTATAATAAATCATGAGCCTTCATCTCAATGTACTTACAGCTGCTGGCAGGATAGTAACATAGACATGTATGATGCATGGTCTTTGGTCACAGACAAACTGTACATTGATGGAAAGAAGAATCCCTTGATTTGATTGATGAAGATGCTGGATTGGTGCTAATAGGCATACAAGGCAATGTTGAGGCAACTGTTGGCACTTTTCACCCGTAGCACCGTAAGGTTGCTACTGCAGAGGGCTGTCACACAGGAGATTGAGTGCCAGGCATCTCCGTGGATATTTCTTGTTAAATCAATGTCTGTGACTTCATTGCAGTGACCCATATAGCACTATTGGCACCACGGTGATATACTGCAACATACACATTTGCGAGGACTTTTACTTAAAATATACAAGGAGCAGTGATTCTAAAAGCTTACATCCTCTCAGGCCATTGATCTTGCATCATGACTAGGAGGAGGTACACATCTGATAACTTTTCACCAAAAGTTTGCGTGGGCTTACGGTCGACCACAAATGATAGCCTTTGTAATAAAGCTCCCTTTTGAGTTAAACCCAGCTCTGGTCATGTTTGCTGGCATCAGTTAACATGGCTGCCCCTCTTGGGAAGTCTTGTTGGCCCAGTCAGGCTTGATCCCTAACACCGTACGCGTTTAACATTAACAAACTAGACTGAATACAGCGAGGTTTTTCATGAGCTGATCAACATGGAGACGCTTTGTTTTATCACGTGGTTTGGTCTCACAATCTGAGTTTGGTTCCAAAGCAGGCTGATCAATGAAAAGGCAAACTTGAGAAATGTCTTCATGTTTGGACATTATGTCTTATACATAATGAATACTAAATACTGTTGCACACGGGGTAATCTTTCAAAACTAAATGCTAATCTTATCGTTTTATCAGGTAAAGACTAATCTATCTTCTTTCTGTCATCAGATCCATGTGTTCTCAAGGTTCTTTCTCATTCTGGAATACAGTCTTGTTATAGTCTAGTGTAAATTTCCATTGTGTTCTGACTCCACCCATTCTGTGCTACTTATATTCAGTGATGCGCAGCTCCACGACATCATCATAAGTTTCCTCCAGGATCCTGAAGCCTCCACACATCCTCAGCATTATAAACATTTGCACAAAGGAATTGACTTAGTTATGAAGAAGTCAAGTAACTCAAGAAATTTGTTGGTGTTGGATCTTGGAAGAATGAACATGTACCATCAGGTAAATGTATCATAACTATGGCCCAGTTTGTGGACACATTTGGTTCAGGTTTGTGCCGAACGAGATTGTGCCCATCAATGAAATTGCATAAGGCTGCGATAGTGATAAGTATGAATGAAATGTTAATGATTCCGTCACAGGTTTCCGATCACAAAGGCGGGGAAAGCTGACCTGCTTGAAAGGTTCGGAGAATCTACAAGCAAAACCCCTCATTGGGAAACTGACATTTCGCCCAATTAAGTTCCCCTGGCCACCTCTCCTAAAGCTTCCTTTCGGCCTGGACAATTCTGCCTAGTTTCTCAAGGCAAAAGACAGTTAGATTTTACAAGCTATCATTGGAGCAATACTCCATTTTAAATACTCTTCCACTTTCAAAGATCAAAACAGCCATGAATGAAAGTAGTAATTTATTGCAGATTTCATTGTTAAATGAAATGTGCAAGCAATTTCGCTGGCAGCTGAGTGTTTCATTCAATGGGTTGGCGACGATGGAAGAAAAAGCCACAAAATCACGAAACTCTGCTCAGTTTTCTTGTCTCAGCCAAACCAGTGTTCTGCAAAACATATATTTTCGGAGATTCATTTATTTATAGATGTTGAAGGAATTTTTCCTCTCTTTAGAACTTTCAATATTGGCTAACATTGTGTCAACGGACCCAGAAATCAACTTTGTCCTTTAGAATAGTTTTAAAGAATACAGTAACCTGCACAGCCTTGATCAAAGTATATTCCTTCATGGAAATACCCTAAAAATAATCGAAGTTGAACTGCAGGTACCAGGATATTCGCCAGATGTCTACAATTTAATGATGAATTTCACAGCACGGCAGCCTATTATATGCGTTCATTACAGAAGAAAACATCTTCTCAAAAGTAACCCATAGGCTTGTAAATAATTCCAAGGAACTGCTTTTAACGACCTGGCACTATAATATAATCTGAAACATTTGCTGGTGGAATGGGGCTCATTATATTCATTGCTTTGCGTCTGTTGAGTAAGTTATGTAACAAGCTTTGAACTGCTTGACTAAGCTTTATGAAATATGTTTGTTTTATAATAGTTAAATTTATAGAATTTGCATCATTAGTAATTTTTTACATTTTAAATCTAGTCTGCAGGCTATGTGATGTCCATAATTTTCCAGAAGGTAGTCAATGCAGTAGATTTGTGACCAAAGAGCTGGGTTATAACACGCACAGTAGCAGCATGGTTAGGTAATTGGCTGAGTTTTAGGAAACAAAGACATGGTTTAAGGATGTGTTTCAGACTGGTGGAAGGTTGGTAGTTGAGTTCCCCCAGGGGTTAACGTTCTGATTCCTGTGCTTTCCAATATATAGGAGAAAGTGAGGACTGCAGATGCTGGAGATCAGAGCTGAAAATGTGTTGCTGGAAAAGCGCAGCAGGTCAGGCAGCATCTAAGGAGCAGGAGAATCGACGTTTTGGGGCATGAGCCCTTCTTCCTGAAAAAGGGCTCCTGTTCAATATATATCAATGAAAGAGATTTTACAAATACATTTAGGGCAAAAAAGTAACCAAGGAGAGAATAGGGCCCTTCAAGATTAACGAGACTGTCTACGTGTGGAACTGCAGGATGTGGGTGAGATACTAAACGAATATTTGGTAGTAGTACTTACTGCGAAGGAGGATGTGGAAGCTAAGGAATTCGGTGAAATAAATAGTGATGTCTTGAAAAGTGTGCATATTACAAAAGAGGAGGTGCTGGAAGTCTTAAAATGCATAAGGGTTGATAAATCTCTGGGATCTGATCAAGTGTACCCCAGAGCATTGTGGGAAACAGGAAGTGATTGCTGGTCCCATTGCTGGCTTTTTGTATCTTCGACAGCCACGGGTGAGGTGCTGGAAAACTAAAGGGTGGCTAACGTGATGCCAGTACTTAAGAAAGGTGGTAAGGAAAATCGAGGGAACTATAGACCAGTGAGCCTGATGTCAGTGATGGGTAAGTTGTTGGAGAGGATTCTGAGGGGCAGGACTTCCATGCATTTAGAAAGACAAGAACCCGAGTCATAGAGTGATATAGCATGGAAACAGTCCTCGGTCCAACCTGTCCATGCTGTACATAGCCCCAAACTAAACTGGTCACACCTGCCAGTGCTTGACCCATATCCCTCCAAACAGTTCTATCTCATGTCCTTGTCTAAATATCATTTAAATGTTGTAACTGTATGCGCAACCAACACTTGCTCTGGAAGTTCATTCCACACATGAATCACTCTCTGTATGAAAAACTTGTCCCTCATGTCTCTTTTAAATCTTTCTCCTTTCACCTTGAAAATATGCCCCCTAGTCTTGAAATCCCCCACCCTGAGAAAAAGACACCTACCATTCACCGTATCTATAATGTTCATGATTTTATAAACATCTATAAGGTCACCCCTCAACCTCATGGAGTCATAGTGTCTTAGAAATGTACAGCATGGAAACAGACCCTTTGGTGCAACTTGTCCATGCTGACCAGGTATCCTAAATTGATCTAGTCCCATTTGCCTACATTTCCCTCAAAAACCTCCAATTATAATTGTACCAGCCTTCAGCACTTCCTCTGGCAGATCATTCCATACACATACCAGCCTTTGTGTGAAAACGTTGCCCCTCAGGTCCCTTTTAAATCTTTCCCCTCTAGTTTTAGATTCTCCTACCCTGGGGAAAAGACCCTGACAATTCACCCTATCAATGCCCCTCATGATCTTATAAACTTCTCAGTCTTTGATGCTCCAAGGAAAATAACCTCAGCCTGTTTAGCCTCTCCCTAATGCATAAACCCTTGAACATCTTTGTAAATCTTTTCTGAACCCTTTTAAGTTTCCTATAACAGGGAGGCCAGTATTCCAAAAGTCTAACCAATGCCCTGTACAGGTGCAACAAGACCTCCCAATTCCTATAATCAATGCACTGACCAATAAAGTTAAGTGTACCTAATGCCTTCTTCATTATCCTATCTATATATGACTCCACTTTTAAGGAACTATGAACATGTACTCCAAGGTCGCTTTGTTCAGCAACACTCCCCAGCACCTTACCATTAAGTGTAAAAGTCCTGCCTTGATTCGCCTTTCCAAAATGCAGCACCTCACATTTATCAAAATTAAACTCCATCTGTCATTCCTTGGCCAATTGGCCTACCTGATCAAGGTCCCGTCATACTCTAAGGTAACCTTATTCATTCTCCACTACACCTCCAATTTTGTTACAAACCATATCTCCTATATTCACATCAAAATTATTTCTATGAATGACTAAAAGCAGTGGACCCAGCACCGATCCTTGTGGCACACCATTGGTCACAGGCATCCAGTCTGAAAAGCAACCCTCCTCCACCACCCCCTGTCTCCAATCTATGAGCCAGTTCTGTACCCAAATGGCTAGTTCTCCCTGGATTCCTTGTGACCTAATCTTGCTAATCAGTCTCCCATGCAGAATATTGTTGAATGCCTTGCTGAAGTCCAAATAGGCACGTCCACTGCTCTGCCCTCATTAATCTTCTTCGTCACTTCTTCAAAAAACTCAATCAAGTTTGTGAGACATGATTTCCCATGCTCAAAGCCAAGCTGACTATCCCTAATCAGTCCTTGCCTTTCCAAATACATGTAAATCCTATCCCTCAGGATTCCCTCCAATAACTTCCCCACCACTAATGTCAGGCTCATTGGTTCTCTGGCTTTTTCTTACCACCCTTTCTTAAACAGTGGCACTACGTCAACCAATCTTCAGTCTTCCTGCATCTCACCTGTGACTGTTGATGATACAAATATTTCAGCAAGAGGCCGAGCAATCACTTCCCCAGTTTCCCCCAGAGTTCTAGGGTACACCTGATTCAGGCGCTGGAGATTTATCTACCTTTATGCGTTTTAAGACGTCCCCTTCTGTAATATGGACACTTTTCAACATGTCGCTATTTATTTCCCCAAGTTCTCCAGCTTCCTTCTCCACAGTAACCACTGATGCAAAATGCTAATTTAGTATCTCCCCCGCCTTCTGCGGTTCCACACATAGATGGTCTTGCTGATCTTTAAGGGGCCCTGTTCTTTTCCTAGTTACTTTTTTGTCCTTAATATATTTGTGGCATATCTTTGGATTCTCCTTAACACTATGTGCCAAAGCTATCTCATGTCACCTTTTTGCCATGATTTCCCTCTTAAATATATTCCTACTGCCTTTATACTCTTCTATACTCCAGCAAGAAAAGCCCCAGACGATTCAATCTCTCCCCATAACTCAAAACCTCCAATCCCAGCAACGTCCTGGTTAAACTTTTCTGAACCCTTTCCAGCTTAATAATATCCATCCTAGAGCAGAGTAACCAGAAATACACAGTGTACTCCAGAAGAAGCCTCACAAACATCCTGTACAACCTGAACATATCATCCCAACTCAAGGGTCTGAGCAAACAGACTCTCTGGCTGTTAACCTTAACTCCACTTCCCCATAACTCTTAACGTTTGTCATTAAAAATCAGCCTTACTTGATCTTCAGCAGATGTAATGACCCAGTCTCTCCAAAGATTAAAATCCCTCTGAGAGAAGACGTTGTTCCATGTCCATTCAAACAGGGGACCTCTTACTTCTGCACTGCGTTCCCTTGTTCCAGCCACCCCCATGAGAGAACTAATCTCATCAGCACCTATCCTGTGGAGCCCCCTCTTAAACAGTTTTTTTTTGTTTCAGTATGATCACCTTGCATTCTTCTCTGGGGGAATGAGTTTAGTTTCAAGGTGCTCAACCTTTCCTGATAAGACAAACTTTTCATCCCTGGAATCAGCCGAGTGAATCTTCTCTCAACTGCCTCCAGTACAACTATAACCCACCTTAATAAAGGAGATGAAAACAATACACAGTGCTCCAGATGCAACCTGACTAATGTCTCATACAAGATATATGAAGACTCCCCTACTTTTATACTCTATCCCTTTACAGTAAAGGTCAAGATTATACTTTGCTTCCTAATTCCTGTATCTAAATGCTAACATTCTATGATTCATGCACAAGGAAACCC
Organism: Chiloscyllium punctatum; assembly: GCF_047496795.1. Lineage (NCBI taxonomy): Eukaryota > Metazoa > Chordata > Chondrichthyes > Orectolobiformes > Hemiscylliidae > Chiloscyllium > Chiloscyllium punctatum. The sequence continues at coordinate 17,988,518 of NC_092778.1, forward strand.
AAGGCTTTTTGTATTGCAGTATTCTGGAGTCTCTATCCAGTTAAATATTATTCTGAGGAAGGATCACCGGACCTGAAACGTTAACTCTGATTTCTCTTCACAGATGCTGCCAGAGTTGCTGAGTTTTTCCAACAATTTCTGTTTTCATTTTAAATAATTTTTGGGTTTCTATTCTTGCTGCCAAAGTGAACAATGTGTAATTTTTCCAAATTTACTCCATCTGCCTATAGTTTGCCCACTCACATAACTTTTTAATATCCATGTGCAGCCACGTGTCTTCCCCAGAATTTGCTTTGCCATCTACCTTTGTATCATCACAGAAAGTCCCGTCAATTGACAAAGATCGTAAACAGTCGAAAAGTGTGGCACTGGAAAAGTACAGCAGGTCAGGCAGCATCATGGAGCAAGAGAGTCGATGTTTGGGTAGAAGCCCTGCATTATGCCCGAAACATCAACTCTCCCACTCCTCAGATGCTGCCTAACCTACTGTGTTTTTCCAGCACCACACTTTTTGACTCTGATTTCTAGCATCTACAATCCTCACTTTCTCCATAGATTGTAAACAGTTGAGATGCCACCACTGGTTCCCCCACTAGTTACAGTGCTGCCAATCTGTAAAGGACCCATTTTCCCCACTGTCTGCCTCATGTTAGTTAATCTGTTCTCCATCCACGTTAACATATCATTCCTAATGTCTTGAGCTTTAACTTGTGCAGTAATCTTTTATGTGACACCTTATCAAAGACCTTTTGTAAATCCAAAGACAATGCATTAACTGGTTCCCATATGTCTACCCTGCCTTTTTCATCATCAAAAGCCCTCAAATTTGTCAAACACAGTCTCCCTTTTACAAAACCACATTGACTCTGCCCGATACTATTAGGACTTTCTAAATGCCTTGCTATTTAGAAACTAGTATTTTCCCAATGATAATTATTAGGTTAACTGGCCTACAGTTTTCTGTTTCAATTTTCCACCTTTCTTGAATAGTGATGTTACATTTATGGCTTTCCAACCTACTGGGGCTTCTCCAGGCTGTAGGGAATAGTCAAAGATTGCAACCAATATATCCACCATCACTTCTTTTTAAGACTTATTATGCAGGCCATCGGACCTACGAAACTTGTCAACCTTTAGAATCACGGAATCCCTATCATTTGGCCCATCAGGTCCAGACTGGCCCTCCAAGAACCACCCAGACTCACCCCATCCCTGTAGCCCTGCATTTCCCATGGCTAACCCGGTTAGCCTGCACACGCCTGGACACTATGGGTGATTTGGCATGGCCAATCCATCTAACCTGCACATCTGCCAGAAGAAATGGGACCATTAGGAGGAAGCTCATGCAGGGATGGAGACAATGTGCAAACTCCACACAGATAGTTGCCAAAGGTGGAATTGAACTCAGGTACTTGGTGCTGTGAGGTAGCAGTGCTAACCACTGAGCCACTGTGCTGCCCTTGTCCACTTATTTTTCCTAGTGCTAATTGTATTTATTTTGGTTCCTCCCTTATATTTACCTCTTAATTTCCTATTATTTGTGGGATGTTTTCCATGAAGACATATATAAAACACTTGTTTAAAGTTTCAGCTATGTCCATATTTCCCATTACTAATTACCCCAAGAGACCAACACTTCCCTCAGCTACCCTCATCCTTTGTAGAAGCTTTTACTCTCTGTTTTGATATCGTTTGCGAGCTTGCTACTGTACTCCAATTTCTCCCACTTTACAAATATCAAAATGACTTGTTAGCTGTTTCAATTATGAGAGTGTGTTGGAAGTTTCCAAAGCAAGTGTGTTAAGAATCTTATATCAGCGGCAGCCTTTTGGCAGTTCTGGACCTCTGCCCACCACTCTGAGCCTCACTGTTAACTGTTAATTCTGGAAAATCACCCAATTATCTCATGCAAAACCAGCATAAAGAGGCAAAAGACATAATTATAAACTGAGTAAGCTGTAAACTATACTTAGCATGAGTCACACGATACCAGGTTATAGTCCAACAGGTTTATTTGAAATAGGTGACCTGATGAAGGAGCAGTGCTCCGAAAGCTTGTGATTTCAAATAAACCTATTGGACTATAACCTGGTGTGGTGTGACTTCTGACTTTGTCCACACCAGTCTAACACCACATCACATGCTTAACATGAAGGATTAATTTTATTTATGGAATAGTTAAGTTGCTAAAATAACTTCCTCAGTGCCACAATGGTTAACTCAATCAAATCCCTCAAAAGTGCGATTCAATTTTTGTTTCAGGTAAAATAATTATTTTTGAAACAGGAGAAAAACATTTCACGCCTGTTTATGTTGAGCTTGATTTTAATGTGATTGAGTCAGACCTAGTTTAAAAATATCAAATGTATAATTTAATAAGTTCCATGTGTTCTCAAGCAATATTTATTTTCTTTTTCTTTGGCCATGAATGTAAATCTTCCCGCTTGGCCTCCAAAATCAGCCAATGGACATCTCATATTAAAGAGGAAGAGTGACTATTGGGTTCTGCCTGACTGAATTACGTTAAACTGAGCGGAATAATAGGAATATGATTTGTTGAGCATCACTTGAAAGAAGCTCTGAGGGTGACAAAGGAACAGAAAGTGCTTAGGAAAGTACATTTCACCGGGAGTCTCATTTTCATTGCGAGAGAAACATTGTTAGTGGGTGGAATTATATATTGCTCTTGGGATGGGTTGGCAAAAAAAAAGACCACGAGTGCCTTTTCAAATATCTACCCATCTCCACCAACCTCATTGCAATTTTACATGTGCATAAAATAGCGAGAAAAGTGAGATTCACCAGAATGCAAATTTTTTAAAAAATCACAGCATTCTGCATTTATAATGTTATGACACATCTTAAGCCACTTTTCTGATCTGATTTATTTATTCAAGGAGTCCATTTGTCTATGTCCTGTCAACTGAGTTGACATTTTCCCGAGATAGAAGATAAATTGATCAGGATATTCTGATGATACTCCCATTACATGCTGGGGACCACATAGGTCACGATGGTGGGAATTCCAGACCATGGAATCCTTAAAGGGCTAAAATACAATGCTGGGCCAAATAGAGGGAGGCCATTACTTGGTTAAAAGTAGTCACTTGCATCCACAGAATTAGAAAGTGACCTTCGTACTTTGAACACTGCTGTTCAATATTGACTTAAGTGGTTTAGACTCTACAATCAGAAGTATATCAAAATCTACATGCAACACAAAGGGCTAAAAGTGTGTTAAGTTCCATTTTCTGGCACACATTTCAGTCTCTCACAGACCATTCTCTTTGAGATGGTGTTCTCTGTTTCCTGTCACAGCCAAAGGTATCCATTGTATCCAAAGTGTCACTGACCCTCTCAATTCATGGGCCTTGGCTTTACTGGCAGACTTCAAGTGTGGCACTTTATCAAATACTGTATCACACCAACATCATTACCTTCAGCAGCCCTCTCTCTATCTTCATCAATAAACTCAATCTGTCATCTTTGTTGACTCTACTCAATCCTATTATGATTGCTAAGGAGCATGTTACAATGCTCCTTACAACAGATTATCGTATTTTGGTTACTATTGATGTTTATATAACTAACTGGCCTCTCATTTTCTCTTTCCTGTCTCCCTCCATTCTTGAATAGTACAGCGAGGTCTGCAATGTAGAATGCCCTGCCTGCAAAAGAAGTAGACCCACCAACTTCAAGGGCATTTAACTGGTCATTGGATAAGTATATAAATGATAATGGAATAGTGTAGGTTAGATGGGCTTCAGATCAGTTTCGCAGATTGGTGCAACATTGAGGGCCGAAGGGCCTGTACTGCGTTGTATTGTTCTATGTTCTCTGTTTTATGTTTGAACCTGTGAGGATTCTTCACACGCGAAGGAATTTTGGAAAATACATATGAATGCACCTGTTTGCTCTGCAGCTAGTTCTTTTTAAAAACCATGTGATGGTAGCCATTAGATTTGTTAGACTTTAGTTTGATTAATTTCTACAGTATTGTTTCTTAACTTCATTGTCACTAGACCCTTGCTTGTCCACTGATCCTGGAATATTGTCATGATTGCCACTGGGAAGTTGAATAGAATGCGTCATATTTAATGTCTCCCCCATTTCCTTATTCACAAATATACTCAGTCCTGTTTTAGTCTGTAAAGGGCCCGCGTTTATTTCTGGGAATATTAGAACTGGAACATCTGGAAACACTGAGGAGAGAGAAAAACAATGTCAATGGGTGGTGTTTAAAGTTGCCCTTGAGATGGATTGGCAAAATAAAATTGGATAAAAGATCACAAGTAGTTTTCCCAGTATCTACCCAACTCCACCAACCTCACTGTAATTTTACCTGTGGTTGGACAGTCCACCCACTGCAGGCCAATGGAGATCTGAAAGTTGTCACTGAAGGAGCTCCTGCTGCATTGCTGAAACGTTTTCTGTGACTGGCAGAGAAATCTACTGTTTACCACATAGCACCCTCGCTCAGCTGATGGATCAGTACTCCTCCATGTTGAACAACACTTGGAGGAAATACTGAGGGCAGCAATGGTGCAAAATGTACTCTGGGTGGGGGATTTCAATTTTCACCACACAAGCAGTACTACTGATCAGGTTGCTTGGGTCCTAAAGGACATAGCTGCTAGACTGCGTCTGCAAAGGTGGTGAGGGAACCAGCAGGAATGGAAAGTGTATTTGACCTCATCGTTACCAATCTGCCAGTTGTGCATGCATCTGTCCATTAAGAGCAATCTCCACAGAGTCCTTGTGGAACAAAGTCCTCCCTTTACATGGAAAATACCCTCCATTGTGTTGTGTGGCACTATCACCATGCTAATTGGGACAGACTTCAAATAGAACTAGCAACACAAGACTTCACCTCCAGGAGGCGCTGTGGGTCATCAACAGCAGGAGAATTGTACTCCAGCACAATCCGAAACCTCATGGCCTCACATATCCCCCATTCAACCATTATCATCAAGCCAGGGATCAACCCTGGTTCAATGGAGAGTGCAGGAGAGCATGCCAGCAGCAGCACTAGGCATACCTGATAGTGAGGTGTCAACCTGGTGAAGCTACCAAACAGGACTACTTGCATGTCAAACAGCAGAAGCAGCAAGTGATCCCACAATCAACGGATCAGGTCTAGGCTCTGCAGTCCTTCCACACCCAATCGTGAATGGTGGTGGACAATTAAACAACTTACTGGAGGAGGACGTTCCATAAATATCCCCACCCTCAATGAAGGAAGAACCCAGCATCATCAGTGCAAAAGATACTGCGCTGTGTAACTCAGCTCTGGACTTCCCAAAGCCTGTCCAAGGCACAAGTCAGGGGTGTGATCGAATACTCCCCACTGACCTGGATGGGTGCAGCTCCAACAACACACAAGCAGCTTGACACCATCCTACGTACGGCAGATGGACTGCAGAGGCTCAAGAAGTCATTCACCATCACTTTCCAAGGGCAACCAAGGATGGGGAAATAAATGAATAAAAACAGAAGCTGCTGGAAAAGCTCAGCAAGTCTGGTAGCATCTGTGGAGAGAAATCAGAATTAACATTTCAGATAGAGTGACCCTTCCTCAGAACTGATGGTAGATGGCCAGCCAGCAACGCCCACGTCTGAGGCGTGAATCAAAAATGTCACAGTCAGCAAAGCGTGATTTGAATTTAACTCTGCCCCTCCATATCGGGAACCATGCAGGGCAACTCTGGATTGACTGTTTGGGTGCACTATGAGCTTTTAAACATGGTCTGGACACCAGGGACACTGGTCTTTCAGCAGATATCCAGTGAGTTGTGTGTTGTTCTTGAAATAGTGTGTGGTAAGATAGGAATAGATGTGGATGTAAGGGATAACATAGGGGCAAGTAGCTAGCAAAGTAGACAAGCTTAGTTTGAAATGAGAATCATTTTGCTAGACCTTGCGATAGGGAGTGCTTCAAAACACTCAACATAATTTGGAACGAACCAAAACAAAACCTGCAAGATTCACCCTTTAAGAACTGACAGGAGTGTGCAATCTCTTGCTATATTTACAATGTGACAATCAAAGTCTACAATTCACAAGTTACTTTTCCTGCTATTTCTCCCATTACAGTAAGTTTTAATGTACAGTGTATGGGATGCAGAAAATAACAGTGATCCACCAAATTGCAAAATGATTATTCTAGCTACTGCATTGGAAGCTGCCAAACCAAACTGTTGCCTGAAATATGAATACACAAAGAATATTTTTGGTATTCTTTGAAACAGTGTATAGATTTAGAATTAGTATTTATTAAAAATGTGTGAAAACAATTTATTTTCATCAGAATTGATCCATGTTAAGAGGACATAGTGTAAACAAATGTTCATGTTTATTGTGTTGAATAAATCTAAAACATGTGGCAGAGACATTTTTAGATCTGTGCAGATGTTAAGTGCTTATTTTCTGTTTTCCACACCCTGAGCATGTGATGCAGCCAGCCATCTCTGCATGTTCCAGTAAAACATCAAAATCAATTCCAGATTAAACATCTCATAGTGTTTGTTGCACGAAAGGACTTCACTTCTCGGTTCAACATAGGGTAGGCAATTGTATTTATGCTTCACTGTGATAGAGGTCATTTTGAAAAGACGTATATTAATATTGCATTGTTTCTATTTTAAAGTCTGTTAAAACTCATAGATATTTTAAAAGTTTTTCATTTAATCCTCTGTGGTATTTATATTTGTATTTCAATAAATGCAACAACTAACTTGTTTGCTTTTATTTTAAGTCATCTCACTTTAGGACTGTTGACAAGGACAATTTCCTACTTTTCAACTCAGGATGTTCCTCAGACTCTTTGTCTTTTTCCTAATTCTCCTGCCAGGGATGCAGGGCAGAAAAGGTGTTAAAAGTGGTGACTGGAACTACAAAGATGGATGTAAGTAAAATGCCTCTCGTATCTGATTTACAGCAATTGCATTTGTAAAATTTCATTAGTTAAAAGAAATCCTGCTTCAATAATTAATGCGAATACGTTTTTAGTTGATGACTTGTATTCATTGAAGAATGTGACATCTAGTGTTTGTAAACTTGAAATATTTAATTTGGGATAGATATAAAAAAAACAACAGTATCACAAACACAGAGAATGTTGCTTATACTTAGGTAATATTCTAGCGTTGTTCGGGCTGTTTATTTTAAAAGTGCTATCACTATCGAATGGGTGAATTCTGCGAGAATAAGGATGACATGGGTTTGTGTTTGAATCTTTGTTTGTAAAGTGACATGCTGCTGCTCCAAATTGCTTGTCAGCTGATGAAGAGAAATCGCAGAGCGACTTGTTTCTGAGGCAGTTTACAATGCTTTGTTATGCCAATTTTGTTTTCAGAGCAGTTCAGTTATAATTTATAAGTATTTACCCTATTTTTGTAGCTGATAAAGTTAATATGCGCGGAGTTGCCAATCTGACACAGATACTGGACAACTGGAGATTTGACATTTTGACTCAGATGAGAGACATGCTGATGAATGGCCACCAGTCCCTCCTCCCAGACTATGCCAGGTGACAGATGTTTGTTGCATACTGCAATAATTTACAATGATGTGTTTAATTACATTGACTAAAATTCAAGTTAGTGTGGGGTATTTTTCAGTTACAGTTTCATTCCAGCAGTGCTAAATTTATGATTATGCTGCTGAATTAAGTAAAAGCTGGTGGATTCAGTTTCAAATTCTATGTTCAGTGTTTGGTTGGAATTGATGTTTGAACTTGTTTCTGTACGCCTAATTAAAAAATACGACCTGCTTCATTAAAAGTGTAAACGTGGCTGTTTCCCAGCCGGTTTGAGTTGGGATTTCATTAGAAATGCTGGCACTTTTCGCTGATTCTCTACCTTGATCCAATTGTTGGACTGAACTTATTTTGGAACTGCACTGAGTAAATATTTCAGAGGAATGTTTGGTTTGGCCACTTACAGTGATGTAGCTGGAACCATCATTTTGCATCTGGATGTGTCATTCTGGAGTCTGTGCCACATCAAAAATAATTATAAATCTGCCCCTGAAAGTAAAACAGAAGTGTTGTGGTTTTCTTTAAAAAAAAACAGCTTTGGAAAGCAAATAGGCAGTTTGGCTTTGAGGAATTCCGAATAACATATCCCACGTTGGCACAATCTTGGATGCCAATGCTGCAGGCACCTCCAGCAGTCAGAAGCATTTTGTTTTGATGTGGCATTGGATTTGGCCGTAGCAAGATCCAAAGTTTGCAACTTTAACAAAGCACTCCACATTCATAAGACTAGGTGGCTTTCGAATATTGTAAAGTAACGAACGCGTTTGGCTTAGTTGTCATATTATTTCAGAACTTTGGAAAGCTAAAGTAAAGGAAAGAGAATGTAAAAGAATCAGAAATGTTTCTGGGTTTTCCAGATCACCCCAAAACATTAAGTATTTGAAATGGGTGCAGATCTCAAATATTTATAGCTGTGGTCATGTATAAAACAGAGTTTAAAGCAATCTCCAGAGCACATGGAATGGGCAATATGCGCCACTTGTGAGGCGGCTTAGTTTTGTAGAGCTTAGTATATGGCCCGTTAGTATTCCCATTACAAATAATATCTTTACACACAGATAACCCCTGTACAGTTAGCAAATATTGAACAAGAAAATCATTCTTGGGTCCAGTTCTTGGCTAGAACATTTCACAATGTCTCCACTGCCACATGAAACAGACCAACATCACTTCCACATTCCTATCAGCAACTTACATGAATAGGTTAATGCAGTAAATTGTAATGGCAATACTTATAAATCAGTTAGAAAAACGATCTTTAAAACAAAAGTTGTTCTTGACTATTTAGGAGAAGTACCTCTTGTATCCTCCTGTTGGTTTCTTAAACAAGGTACGAATTCCACTACAATAGCAGGAAATCCGATACAAACCGTCCAGATGATAGTTACGGATAAATTCAGGTTGTACGGCACAGGATTAAATAGAAACCTCAAACCCATTCATTCTGGAAGGAACGTGCACTGGCCAAAATGAGAAACCATTTGCAAAGGCACTACTGAAGTATATTCATCGATCAGATTTGTACAGTATAGACAAAAGATGGAAAAAGACACCTACCATTGTATTAATAGCCCCTTTAATGCATCAAGGAAGTTGAGCTGGATCATAGCTTAACCTAAGAATATAAAGGTGCACTGTGAAAATGACTAGAAATATAAATGCATATTGCTTCCCCACAGGGAGGGAGGGGAAATCAGGAGGCGAATCAATTTGATCCAGTCCTTGACACTCTGGGACAATGAAAGCAGCATAACACAAGGTTTTCTAGTGCTGCTAACCCCTCATGGGAAACCCCTTATTTGGGAAAACATGAAACAGGAAAGAAGAAAATAATTGAATGAAGGTGCTTTCAAGAAATATGATTTTCGAAGCCCAAATGTTTTCACTTAATCATGTTATGGTTTCATTCTGTTTCAGAATCACACCTCTTTCAGAGGCACTTAGTGATCTATTTACTGAGTTTAACGCTCTAAAAGAACGACTGAAAGATCTGACCGACAAGTTTACTGCCCTGGAGGTGACTGTGGATGAAATGAAAGCGAATAATAATGCTCCACGTTTGATTCCAAGTGGACCCAGGCAAAAACCGAATCTACCAAAGAGAAAGCTGATGGTTCCAAAGAAAAAGAAGGTCCCCCAGTAATAAAGCAAAGCAAGAATTAATTGCAAACCACATCATTCCTATATATTTTATATATATATTATATACATACAACATAAAATAAAAAGACCAGCAGGATTTGCATGTGCTGTTATGCAATTTCCTTTTGATGATAAATATTTATCAATTGCTAATGAAAAGTTTTTGTTGCTGTAGAGCATCTCTTGTGCTGTGTTTCCAAAACCTTGCCGACCATATTTCTACATTTTGAATAGTGTTCTGTTACTCAGTTTTCTCACTGTCTACATATCTCACATATATGCAATAACTGTAATGGAGAAAATGTATTTTCTGTTCAGCAATTATACTAAAAGGCTGTTTAAATTAAAGAAAGCACAGCAATGCCTTGCCTTCATTTGGGCCATTGTAAAGTTCTTGTATTTTCTTTGAATGAAATGGTTAGAGTAGGTAGGTGAATCACTCACGGAGATAATGACAAGATAGCTCTGTGGTTAGCACTGCTGCCTATAAGCACCAGCGACCAAGGTTTGATCCCACCCTTGAGCGACTGTCTGTGTGGAGTTTGCACATTCTCCCCCTGCAGAGTAGCTTTTATTTGTCATGTCTACCATATGCAACTGATACAGTAAAAACGAGACAGCTTTCCTCCAGAACCAAGGGTGCTACATGGACAACACAAACTACACAATTATATCCAGCATAAAGTGCATAAGTGCATAACACACAGGTTACAGTGTAATAGAAGAATTATAAATAATAGACATAGCAATTCGAAGTAGTACAACGAATTTCAGATGGGAAAGAGTCCGATCATGCTGTGTTAAGGAGCCTGATGGCTTGGGGGAAGAAAGTATTGCACAGTCTGGCCATAAGAGACCGAATGCTCTGGTATCTTCTGCCAGATGGCAGGACGGAGAAGAGTTTGAGTGAGGGGTGTATGAGGTCTTCCACAATACTCCTGGCCTTTCGGATGCTGCATCCCGATGAAGGGCTTCTGCCCGAAATGTCGATTTTCTTGCTCCTTGGATGCTGCCTGACCTGCTGTACATTTCCAGCACCACTCTAATCTAGTGTGGTCTGTAATGTCTGTCATGGGTGGCTGCATGGGTTTCCTCCCATAGTCCAAAGATGTGCAGGTTAATTGGATTGACCATGTTAAATTGCCCGTAGTGTCAAGGGGTGAGTGGGTTAGCCATGGGAAACGTGAGGTTAAGGGGATAAGGTGAGGCAGATGGAATGCTCTTTGGAGGATTGATGTGGGCTTGATGGGCTGGATGGCCTGCTTTTACAGTGTGAGGATTCTATAAGGCTGATATTTTACAGGATACTTCACAATTTCGGACACAAATCAGGGTGCCAGAGGAGTCCAAGGCGATAGTAAACCAAAGTTGTTTCTTCATCCTCATCAAAATAATTGAGAATGAGCCGGTGATGTCAGAAGCTGCTGGATGCTGAGGTGCACTGCAATTTCTAACTGCTGCCTCTTTGTTGAGGTACGGATGGTATTAAGGGTAAGGAGTGGAGAGTTAGGCAGTGAGTCCAGCCCAGTTAAATAATGGAAACACCCCTGATGCTCCTGGCTCCATTTACTATTTGAAAGAAAAAGCTATTGGTAGTTGCCTCCGAAGCCCTTACAAGAATCATTGGGTTAGGCTGCACATGCTCCAAATAATCCTGAGGAGCCCCTTGTGCAGGACAGATGGGTTTCTCCAGTGGGTCTTAGAGCAATTGTTCAAGCCTCCTCAGTAATATATGCAAGGGACCCACTATCTGTTTTAGGAGGCTAACTAGAATAATAGAGTCATCCAGCACAGAAACATACCCTTTGGTCCAACCCGTCCATGTCGACCATAATCCCAAACTAAACTAGTCCCACCTACCTGCACTTGGCCCATATCCCTTCAAAACTTTCCTTTTGTGAACTTATCCAAATGTCTTTTAAACATTATTTAGATTTCTTACAGTGTGGAAACAGGCCGTTCAGCCCACACCGACCCTCCGAAGCACAGCCCACCCAGACTCATTCCCCTACATTTACCCCTTCACCTAACACTATGGGAATTTAGCATGGCCAATTCACCTGACCTGCACATTTTTGGACTGTGGGAGGAAACCCACGCAGACACTGGAGAATGTGCAAACTCCACACAGTCAGTCACCTGAGGTGGGAATTGAACCCAGCTCACTGGCGCTGTGAGGCAGCAGTGCTAACCACTGTGCCACCATGCCACCGCACATTGTAACTGTGCCCTCATCCATCACTTTCTCTGGCAGTTCATTCCATGCACGAACCACTCTCTATACAAAAACATTACCCCTCATGTCCTTTATAAATAAAAGTTACCCTTCATGTCCTATTTTAAATCATTCTCCTCTCACTTAGTTTTGTACTCCCCTAGTCCTCTCACATTATCTATGCCCTGCTTGATTTTATAAACCTCAATAAGGTCACCCCTCAACCTCCTGCGCTCCTATGAAAAAGTCCCAACTTTTCCAGTCTATTTTTATGACTCAAACCCTCCATTCCTGGTAATTCTTTCCTGAACCCTCTCCAGTTTAATAATATCTTTCCTATAACAGAACTGTACACAGTACTCCAGAAGAGGCCTCACCTGTCTAATCTCAACATGACATAATCTGACTCATGATGAAGGGCTTTTGCCTGAAACATCGATTTTCCTGCTCCTTGGGTGCTGCATGACCTGCTATGCTTTTCCAGCACCACACTCTTAACTATAATCTCCAGTATCTGCAGTACTCACTTGCACAAAGCTTGGCTCAGTACATTGTTTGTCATCTGACACAGGGCCTTGTAGCACAAATCTGCTCCAGTTTCCTCTGCTTTTTGCCTGACTCCTGGCTGCAATGATGTTCAGTTATTTTACCTTCTGAATTGAACCATCAACAGCAAATCTCTGTGGAAGAACAAACCAGGATTAACGTTTTGGTTTCTGTGACTCTTCTTCAGAATTTCAAAACGTTGACTCTGCTTTCAGTCATCAAATCTCTACAGTATGGAAACAAGCCATTCGACCCAACAAGTCCACACTGACCCTCCAAAGAGTAACCCACCCAGACCCATTCCCCCTACCCTATATTTACCCCTGACTATTGCCCCTAACCTACATATCCCTGGACACTATGAGGCAATTTAGCATGGCCAATCCAATGGAATTTGGGAGGAAACCCACACAGACATGGGAGAATGTGTAAACTCCACAAAAAATTCCAACCGCTCCAAGGCTGGAATTGAACCTGGGTCCCTGGCGCTGTGAGGCAGCAATGTTCACCACCAAGCCACCATTCCCTGCACAGATGCTGCCAGATCTGTTGAGTTTCTCCAGCAATTTCCATTTTTGTTTCAGATCTTCAGCATCTGGGGTGCTTTACTATTGTCAGAACAAGTTGTCATCCAATTAGGACAGAGATGGAAAAGGATTCTGTCTCTCAAAGGTTATTGAACCTGTAGAATTTCCTTTACTATGAGGGTTGTTGTGATTGGGTCCTTAAGTGTATCTAAAGCTGAGATAGATTTATAATCAGCTAGGGAATCAAAGGTTTTGGGGAAAAGGCAGGAAGTTTGGGGGGGGGGGGGGTGGTGTTGAGGATTATCAGGTTAACCATGATCTCATTGACTGGTGGAACAGACTCGATGGGCTGAATTTTTGATTTGATTTGATTTATTATTATCACACGTACCAGGATACAGTGAAAAGTTGTGTGCACTACCGGCAGATCATACCATACAAAGTGCATTAGGGTAATAGAACAGAGCGAAAAGTCCAATGTTATGGCTGAAGAGAAGGTGCACATAGAGTGAGGTGAACATTAAGTTTAAAATTTGAGAGCCCATTCAGAAGTCTAATAAGTTCTTGAATCTATTCATACCTGTATATGATTTGTTACATCTCCTGCCCAACAGAAGAGGGTGGAAGAGAGTATAACGGAGGTCTTTGATTATGTTGGTTGGTTCCCTGAGGAAGCATGAAGTATAGATGGAGACAACGGATGGGAGGCTGGTTTGCGTGATAGGCTGTGTTCACCACTCTCTGTAGTTACTTTCACTCCTGGGAACAGCAGTTGCCAAAGCGTGCTGTGATTCATCCTGATAGCATGGTTTCCATAGTGCATCTATAAAAAATGGTAATAGTCTTTGTGGGCATGCCAAACTTCCTGAGCCCCCTGAGGATGTAGTTACTCCATTGTACTTCTTTGACCATTGCGTCAATGGCCTAGTTCTGCTCCTATGTCTTACACTTGTGCATCAGCTATTGTCTTACTGCCTTTGCTGTTTGAATTCATGTATCACTGGACATCGGAGTGCGTCTGGGAAAATTAACAAACAGTGAAATTCACAACTAATCTTGGAGGAACTGTTTGCGAGAAGTTCATAGCACAGAAGCAGACAAGTGTATTGTTTTTAAGTGGCACCTACAGAAAGTCTGCAGTAGTGAGTAGAGTGGGTTCTTTCTTGATTATATGCTCTTTGAGATATGTCTCTTGATAAAACTTAAAATATAAGCCATAATTATTAATTTAACCTGGGGCAGTGTTTTGTAGAGGAATAAGACAGTGCTATTTTCTGGGTCTGTAGATTGTGAAGGAGCAAAAATGGCCTTTAGTAGAGTGAAATGCACTTCTTGTCAGATGTGGGAGTTTAAAGAGAATTTAAGGGTTACTGCGGATTATATCTGCAATAAATGTTGGTTGCGAATCTTATCAGATCGAATGGATCGGTTGGAGAGACAGTTAGAAGCAATGAGGAATTTGCAACAGCTATAGTATGTGATGGATGGCAGTTAGAGGAAGGGGGCAAAGTCTCAGATACAGTCACATAGATGGGTTAACTCCAGGAAAGGTAAGAGAGGTAAGCACCTAGTGCAGGAACCTTCTGTAGCTATACCCATTTCAAACAAGTATGTTGTTTTGGAAAATGTAGGGGGTGACGGATTCTCAGGGGAACATAGCATGAACAACCAAGGTTTTGGTATTGAGACTGACTCTGATGCAATGAGGGGTACTTCGGGTTCCAAGAAATCAATTGTGTTAGGGGACTCTCTATTTTGAGGTACAGACAGACGTTTCTGTGGCCAGCAGCGAAAAATCAGAATGGTGTGTTGCTTCCTTGGTGGCAGGATCAAGGATGTCTCAGAGGGGGTGCAGAATGCTCTCACAGGGGAGAGGGGCCAGCAGGAGGTCATGGTACACATTTGAACCAACGACATAGGAAGGGAAAAGGTTGAGATTCTGAAGGGAGATTACAGAGAGTTAGGCAGAAATTTAAAAAGGAGGTCCTTGAGAGTAGTAATATCTGGATTACTCCCAGTGTTACGAGCTAGTGAGGGCAGGAATAGGAGGGTAGAGTAGATGAATGCATGACTGAGGAGCTGGTGTATGGGAGAAGGATTCATATTTTTGGATCATTGGAATCTCTTTTGGGGTAGAAGTGACTTGTTCAAGAAGGACGGTTTGCACCTAAATTGGACGGGGACTAATATACTGGCAGGGAGATTTGCTAGAGCAGCTCAGGAGGATTTAAACTAGTAAGATGGGACCCAGGGAGATAGTGAGGAAAGAGATCAACCTGAGACTGGTACAGTTGAGAAAAGAAGAGAGTCAAAAAGTCAGGGCAGGCAGGGACAAGGTAGGACTAATAAATTAAACTGTATTTATTTCAATGCAAGGGGCCTAACAGGGAAGGCAGATGAACTCAGGGCATAGTTAGGAACATGGGACTGGGAAATCATAGCAATTACAGAAACATGACTTAAGGATAGGCAGGACTGACAGCTTAATGTTCCAGGATACAAATGCTACAGGAAGGATAGAAAGGGAGGCAAGAGAGGAGGGGGAGTGGCATTTTTGATAAGGGATAGCATTACAGCTGTGCTGAGGGAGGATATTCCCGGAAATACATCCAGGGAAGTTATTTGGGTGGAACTGAGAAATAATAAAGGGATGATCACCTTATTGGGATTGTATTATAGACCCCCTAATAGTCGGAGGGAAATTGAGAAATAAACTTGTAAGGAGATCTCAGCTATCTGTAAGAATAATAGGGTAGTTATAGTAGGGGATTTTAACTTTCCAAGCATAGACTGGGACTGCCAAGGTGTTAAGTGTTTAGACGGAGAGGAATTTGTTAAGTGCATACAAGAAAATTTTCAGATTTAGTATGTGGATGTATCTACTAGAGAAGGTGCAAAACTTGACCTACTGTTGGGAAATAAGACAGGGCAGGTGACTGAGGTGTCAGTGGGGGAGCACTTTGGGGCCAGCGATCATAATTCTATTAGATTTAAAATAATGATGGAAAAGAATAGACCAGATCTAAAAGTTAAAGTTCTAAATTGGAGAAAGGCCAATTTTGATGGTATTAGGCAAGAACTTTCGAAAACTGTTGGGGCCAGATGTTCGCAGGTAAAGGGACGGATGGAAAATGTGAAGTCTTCAGAAATGAGATAACGAGAATCCAGAGAAAGTATATTCCTGTCAGGGTGAAAGGAAAGACTGGTAGGTATAGGGAATGCTGGATGACTAAAGAAATTGAGGGTTTGGTTAAAAAGAAGGAAGTATATTTCAGGTATAACTGGAGAGATCAAGTGAATCCTTAGAAGAGTATAAAGGCAATAGGAGTATACTTGAGGGAAATCAGGAGGGCAAAAAGGGGACATGAGATAGCTTTGGCAAGTAGAAGTAAGGAGAATCCAAAGGGTTTTTACAAATATATTAAGGACAAAAGGATAACTAGGGAGAGAATAGGGCCCCTCAAAGATCAGCAAGGCAGCCTTTGTGTGGAGATACTAAACGAGTATTTTGCATCACTATTGACTGTGGAAAAAGATATGGAAGATATAGACTGTAGGGAAATAGATGGTGACATCTTGCAAAATGTCCATATTACAAAGGAGGAAGTACTGAATGTCTTAAAACGCATAAAAATGGATAAATCCCAAGACCTGATTAGGTGTACCTAGAACTCTGTGGGAAGGTAGAGAAGTGATTGCTGGGCCTGTTGCTGAGATATTTGTACTATTTATAGTCACAGGTGAGGTGACGGAAGACTGGAGGTTGGCTAATGTAGTTTAAGAAGGGTGGTAAGGACAAGCCAGGGAACTATAGACCGGTGAGCCTGATGTCGGTGGTGGGCAAGTTGTTGGCGGGAATCCTGAGGGACAGGATGTACATGCATTTGGAAAGGCAAGGACTGATTAGGAATAGTCAACATGGCTTTGTGCATGGGAAATCATGTCTCACATACTTGATTGAGTTTTTTGAAGAAGTAACAAAGAGGATTGATGAGGTAGAGTGGTAGATGTGATCTATATGGACTAGTAAGGTGTTCGACAAGGCTCCCCATGGGAGACTGGTTAGCAAGGTTAGATTTCATGGAATAAAGGGAGAACTAGCCATTTGGATACAGAACTGGCTCAAAGGTAGAAGACAGAGGGTGGTGGTGGAAGGTTGTTTTTCAGACTGGAGGCCTATGACCAGTGGAGTGCCACAAGGATCGGTGCTGGGTCCTCTACTTTTTTTCATTTACATAAATGATTTGGATGCGAGCATATGAGGTACAGTTAGTAAGTTTGCAGATGACACCAAAATTGGAGGTGTAATAGACAGTGAAGAAGGTTACCTCAGATTACAACATTGTGGCTCAGTGGTTAGCACTGCTGCCTCACAGCACCAGGGTCCCAGGTTCAATTCTGGCCTCGGATGACTGTCTGTGTGGAGTTCGCACATTCTTCCTGTGTCTGTGTGGGCTGCTCTGGTTTCCTCCCGCACTGGGCCTGTTTCCACACTGTAGGGAATCTAACCTTAACCAGATGGGCCAATGGGCTGAGAAGTGGCAGATGGTGTTTAATTCAGGTAAATGCGAGGTGCTGCATTTTGGGAAAGCAAATCTTAGCAGGACTTATACACTTAATAGTAAGGTCCGAGGGAGTGTTGCTGTACAAAGAGATCTTGGAGTGCAGTTTCATAGCTCCTTGAAAGTGGAGTCGCAGGTAGATAGGATAGTGAAGAAGGCGTTTCATATGCTTTCCTTTATTGGTCAGAGTATTGAGTACAGGAGTTGGGAGGTCATGTTGCGGCTGTACAGGACATTGGTTAGGCCACTGTTGGAATATTGTGTGCAATTCTGATCTCCTTCCAATCGGAAAGATGTTGTGAAACTTGAAAGGGTTTAGAAAAGATTTACAAGGATGTTGCCAGGGTTGGAGGATTTGAGCTATGAGGAGAGGCTGAACAGGCTGGGACTGTTTCCCCTGGAACGTCGGAGGCTGAGATTTCCAAAATTATGAGTGGCATGGATGGGATAAATAAGCAAAGTCTTTTCCCTGGTGAGAGGGAATCCAGAACTTGAGGTTTCGTGTGAGAGGGAAAGATATAAAAGGGACCTAAGGGACAACTTTTTCGCACAGAGGGTGGTACGTGTATGGAATCAGCTGCCAGAGGAAGTGGTGGAGGCTGGTACAATTGCAACATTTAAGCAGCATTTGGATGGGCATATGAATAGGAAGGGTTTGGAGGGATATGGGCCAGGTGCTGACAGGTAGGACTAGATTGGGTTGGGATATCTGGTTGGATTGGACTGAAGAGTCTGTTTCCATGCTGTACATCTTTATGACTCTATGACTCTATACTGATGACATGTTGCCACATTTCCATGGTGATGTGGTGAGTAAGGCTGAACTTAGACTACCCATTATGAGCTTAAAGGACCCGACTGCCCATGGTGTCTTATGCTTAACTTCCTTATCTAAATATGTATCATAAGTGACTTCTAGTCAGTGTTATTCAAAGGCATTCTGCAGGAGTTGCTATATTCTGACCTTTGGCGACTGCACAGTTTAAAATCACTTGTTTCTACAAGCCATCCACAGCGAGGGAGCTAGCTGCTCTTGCATCCTCTTGTTCTTAATATTTGTTTCCAGACATGAGTGGCCTAATAGTGCCAACTCTTGGAATTGAGGATGACTAGAAAAATGAACAAGGAGCCCAGCAGAACAAATAAAACTGCCAGGGGAGGTGAAGCTGCCGTGAAGTCAGCAAGAATCCTTATCCACCAAGGTGCACACAAAGCACGTCCTTTATTACCCTCAGTGAGGGGAACTGTACTGCAGCATAAAGGCAGTTCATGGATTACACTGCTTTATGGTGCATCTTTACCTCTAGTCATGTGTTTCAGCTGATGTGGTGATACTTATATTATCTCCTGAAGCAAAGAAACTGGCCATGGATCTTTTGGAGCTGAAGAATCCAACAGATATTCTCTATAGCTAACTATTGTGTCCAAATACTACATTCCCCAGGTATATAAGTGTCTGACTGATATGAAGCCAATAGCCATGATTCACCTTCTCTCAGCCTAGTATAAATGCCTCCCTATTTCTCCCTTTTTTTAGCTTTGATAAAGGGTCAGTTAGACTCAAAATGTCAGTTCTTTTCTCTCCTTACAGATGCTGCCAGACCTGCTGAGATTTTCCAGCATTTTTCTCTTTTGAAGCCAATAGTTTATCACCGAGTAGCATTCTTCAAAGTAACGTGTCATGCTTTGAGCGATCATGGGTAAGTTAGAGTGAGAGCATTTTATATCTTTAGGTCACATGCTATGATACAGTGATAATATTACCGCTATGTCTCTTAAAGATACAGAGACATACAAATCGTGAGACGTAACACACCTCTGGCTGTCAAAGACATTGCCACTCTCAGGCTTTCTGCACAATAGATCACTTCCTGCTGCATCTGAAGTCATGTGCAACACTTCAGAATTTGATTTGCACATTTGCAATAGGGGCATGACTAAGACTGCATTCAATGACAAATAAACATATTTAATTCCCTTTTGCCAAAAATGCACAAACATTGCTTCGCATGATACGCCATCACCAAGCTGCAATTTTTACCAACTGAATGGCATTTCATTTGACAGAAGCAATTAATCAGTTAATATCATTGCAGAGATTATGACCTCTTTACCCTGCAGAAGCTCTCTGTGCAATAAGGTGAGAGTGGAAAGATTTAAAAGGCACTAGAGGGGAAGACTTTCATGCAGAGGGTGATGCGCATATGGAATGAGCTGCCAGAGGATGTGGTGGAGCTGGTTTAATTACAACATTTAAAATATATATGGGTGGGCACATAAATAGGAAGGATTTAGAGGGATATGGGCTAAATGCTGGAAAATGGGACTGGATTAATTTAGGATATCTGGGAGGTGTGGATGAATTGGACTGAAGGATCTAATTCCATGCTGTATAGCTCTATGACTCTATGACTCTAATTTCTGTCCTATTATCTTTTACCTGATGCTGCCTGTTATTTTGCCACTTACCTTCAGTCGGTGTCTTCTGATTACTGTTCTTTCAGCTCAACAGTAAGAGAGAAACGATTGGAGCTTTTAACAAGGCAATACAGGTAGAAGATCCTTTATTTGAAATGCTTGGGACCCGCTGTTTTGCGGAATTTGGAATTTTTCTGTTTTCAGAATAAGTGAGTTTAATGGTGAAATTTTGAAAATCTGACTGGAGGAGCAGACTTCTAAGTAAGAATGTGCTTGGCCATGCCCCCCCCTGCAACATTGCATCTGAGTGACATGCATTGAGTGGGTGTCAACTTGGGGGCCTGTCAGTGCTTGGCCATACCCCCCAATGTCACATCTGAGTGACACACATCGAGTGGGTGGTGACTTGGGTTGACTGTTTGCTCACCAAACAACCTTGTTCATGAGAAAAAAACTTCACAAAAACCTTCGGATTTCGGAGCTTTTCGGTTTTTAGATGTCTGGATAAAGGATCTTCGACCTGTACAGGTATTTCTGGTAAACTGCAATAGTTGAGTTCCTGTGTGACCTCGCGTTATAGAAAATTGTTCGACCTGTACAGTAGAGAGTTTGCGTTATCCAATCAGTGCTCACTATTTGTCAGTCACATCATAGCCAATTTACGTTGACAAAACACACATAATAGCAGAAATGCCTGTATAATAATTATTGGGGACACTCATTTTCTTTCCACTTGGTCAATCAGATAAGAACGAGTGGTCTTGGAGATGAGTTTGTAGGAAGTTTTGTTATAGTTTACTTAAGCAATAGGTCTGACTGAGTACAAAACTATCTCACAGCTTACATTGTGTAATGAGATAGAATTAATCAGAAATTACAGTCTAAAAGATCCAAAAGAAAATAGTAATACCATTGAATTCCATGTTAAGCTTGAGCGTGACACACTCCAATCACAAATAGATTTAGATTTCTTTTAGTGCGGAAACAAGCCCTTCGGCCCAACAAGTCCACACCGACCCTCCGAAAAGCAACCCACCCAGACCCATTCCCCTATATTGACCCCTTCACCTAACACTACTGGCAATTTAGCATGACCTGCACATTTTTGGACTGTGGGAGGAAACCCACGCAGACACAGGGAGAATGTGCAAACTCCGCACAGACAGTTGCCTGAGGTGGGAATTGAACCCAGGTCTCTGGCGCTGTGAGGTAGCAGTGCTAACCACTGTGCCACCGTGATGCCCAATAAGAATTTTAAACTTTAAACAATGCCAGTAGAGGGGAGAAATGGCTAAGGTTAATCAGGTAAATACAAGACGTCTCCATTTAAAGTTGGTTCACGTGAACACTTCTCCACTTCAAAGTTGCTAATAAATTCAGTTTCTCCTGGTCTTACTCCTGTTCATGGAGGAACATGCTCCTACCTTCAATCCCTCTTCACCCCACTCTTATCCTCTACAATTCTTACCATTGAAGCTCTGGTGTTGGCTTTCTCTGATGTCTACTGAAGTCTTGGTTTCCACCTATTGGCAGTAATTTTGCTTGCACTGTCTAGATTTGTCATTAGATGGAGCCTTATGAATTCAAAAATCATCAGAAGATTTCAATTTTTAATCTGCATTTATGCTTATAATTTACTTGCATTTCTTATATACTTTAAAACGTGTTTTATTTTAGGAATTACAGTATTGATGGTTTAGGAGTAAAGAAGATTCTCCATAGAATCCCTACACATCAACCCTCCGAAGACCATACCACCCAGACTCATCCCCCTACTCTATCTTTGTAACTCTTCATTCCCCACGGCTAATCCACCTAGCATGCACGTCCCTATACACCCACAGACAATTTAGTATGGCCAATCCACCTAATCTACACATCTTTGGATTGTAGGAGGAAACAGGAGCACCCAGCGGAAATCCATGCAGAGAGGGAGAATGTGCAAACTCTACACATATGCTCAAGGGTAGAATCGAGCCCTGATCCAGTGAGGCAGCAGTGCTAACCACTGAGTCACTGTGCCACCTATATACAGTAAGACAATGTAATGTTTGAAAGTTGTTTTCTGCTGAGAAAGATCCTGAAGTGTGATCTTTTTTGCTTAGTAATTTGTTATATTTTGCAAAGTATGGCACTATAATAATTCAACTTTCTTTATCCAGCAGAAATCATTTCAGAAGCCAAACTTGGACACTTAGGGAGTCAGGGTTCACTTAAAGTTGCAATTTTCAAGAATGGGACCCCAACTTTAAGTGAGGGGTTCTCTGTGGTCTGAAGTGTATGATGGCAAATGAACAGTAGGATACATTCAAAGAAACAGTTCAAAACGTTGAACAAATACATTTTCCAATAAAAGTATACTCCTCTAGTAAGACCCAGCTAAGAGTTACTCAAAAAGTTAAGAATAGTATTAAATTAAAAGGAAGGGTATACAATATCACAAAGAACAATGGTAACTCTGGGCTTAGGGAATATTTAATAAACTTGCCAAGGGTTACAAGAAATTTAAGTAAAAGTGGAGGAAAATAGGACAAATATTAAACTAATTAGAAACGTAAAGAGAGAAGGTGAGTATTTATTCAAATATTACAAGGAAGATGGTAACTAAAGTAAATATTTGGTCTTGTCAAAGTGCAGTTTAATTAGCAAGTCCCAGTCCCTTAAAATCCTTAATTTTGCCTGTACATTGTCTGAGAGATTTTTTCATTCGATTTCTTTAAATGTGCTCATTGTCAGCATAAATAAATAAATATGATTGTCAATGTAGAAGATAAGGCATCAATATTTTTAACTAATGTGCTGTGTAGATAACCACAATATTGATTGTTTTTTCCAGTTTTGTAGCCCAGTCTCAATTTGTTTCATTTCATTTTATCTTGCAGTGGAGCCTAACAGAGTCTGCTGTCAATGGCAACTCATTGTGAAAGATGGGAGCTCTCTTGCACATTCACTCACTTTTCCTTTCTGGTCTTTACACACCACTTATCAGAAAGTTATTCCATTTTTGCTTAGAGATCTCTAACTTTACGTCCTGGCACCTTCATTTTATCTTATCGAGCCTTCTTCACCGAGAGCCCATATTTTTTCAGTGCGGCTGGCTTTTCTCCTTTCCTAGCCCACATACTTCTTACCAGCTTTCAATCATATTTTGCCTTTGGAGCCAGTACCATCATTATTCACATCTCCAGGCTACAACATGTATAGGACCAGAGCAATATGGCCACCCTGAGTGAAATATAACTCACCAACCTTTGTGTGTGATTGTTTAAACATTTTTCTTATGAAAATTAGTGCTTTGGATGAGGTCAGCCATGTGGATATCATAGAATATAGCTTCTGTGACTGGGGCTGTTAATCTGATCCAATCAGGGAGCCCTGGCTGACAGATATAAACAGGAGTGTCAGGGGTTCTGTGACTCAGTATCATGTACTGTGAATGTGTAAACAAACTAGGAGAAAGTGAGGACTGCAGATACTGGGGATCAGAGCTTAAAAATGTGTTGCTGGAAAAGAACAACAGGTCAGGCAGCATCAAAGGAGAAGGAGAATCGACGTTTTGGGTTACTTGCTGACCTGTGATGATACTGTGCCTTTAAGAGGTGTGTTCCACCCTAGTTTCTTTTAAGGAGAGAGGTTGGGGAACAGTTGCTGAGCAGTCCATGAGAAGATAAACAACTTGTCAACCCTTGGATTTTTTTAAATTTAAAAGCTGGAACAATATAAGCAGCCTGAATGGGTGTAGTGAAACTCCAACCACAGAACCAGAGTGTTTTAGCTTTTAGTTTTCAGTCACAGTTACTGTTGGGGTCCTGAGGAAATGTAAGCTATTTTCCCTCTCTTGATTACAACCAAAAGCTGGGGGTCCTTTTCCTGGGCTGCTGGATTGCATGTGAGACAAATCTATTTTCTGAATTTGCTTTTTGCTGAGGATATGTATGGGATGTTACTGTCTTGGAATAGTTAATTAGTAATGGCTACTGTATCCATTATTCTGTTAAGTTTTCCAACAGAGTTGAGTTATTCCAAGTTCTTCTTGCTTTTGTTGTATCTTAACAATAGCATTTGAATGAATTGTGTTTAATTTAACGCCAGTAGTTTGACTAATCAAATTGCATTTGGAGCGCAGCACCTCGCATGTAACTTTAAAATAAGAAAATGTTTGGGTGTAGTCTACCTTCTTAATATACCTTGAAGGATCTGGTCTGGTTCATAACAGACAGGATATTGGTCGTTGTGGAGTTATTTCAATCAGTTGATGAAATTGTAGATGCCAATATTTCATGCAATCATAAAAACATTTGATTGTCAATCTGGAAGACAATATGAAATCAATTGTTTTGACTTATGTGTGGTGTTGGTAACCTCAATATTGATTGTGTTCCTGATTTCTTTTTTCAGTAATCTCATTCTTTTCCTATCCCTTCAAACATGATTAATCTTTGAACTAAACATCTTTCCAAGTAGCTGTGATTTGAATTAAAAAGAATGATTCGAGTCAGATATGCAATTTTTGTTGATTACAGTAGGTTAACTGATATAGTAAATTGCATTGATGGAAACAGAAAGAGCTGGTTAGCTAATATTCTTTAGGGAAGCAAACTGTCATCCTCACCTGGTCTGGCCTACATGTGACTCCAGACCCACAGCAATGTGGATGTAGCTTAACTACCCTCCGGATAGGCAATAAATGCTGACCCAGTCAGTAACACCCACATCCCTGTGAATGAACTTTAAAAACATGTAAATGGCCAAGCAGTAAGGGAGGTTGACAGGTACATGCTCGGATTTCCCACATCGCGAACTCTCACGGTGGATAGTGCAATAGAAAGCTGTATATTAATGAGGAGAGATCTGCAGTTAATAAGGTCATTAATACCCAATAACCTTCCTTCATGGACACCTTGTCAATGTCAAGTGAGAATTTTGCCTCAACTCTGGGGACTCGGATAGAGGATACAGCAAGTTGTTCCTGATGCCGAGATAGGCTGCGTTGGATTTTCCACATGATTCTCCCAAATTTCTTGCTTTAGTCTACGCCATTCAGAACCCTACAAGATTCTGCCCATTACCCCTGTCTCCAGATAAGTTTCCAGATTTGCTAAATATTTCTAGTACAAGGTTTTCATTCTGACATAGTGTCAAACAGCATGGAAACAGACCTTTCGGTCCAGCCAGTCCATATGGTACGTAATCCTAAACTAGACTTTTTCCGCCTGCCTGCTCCTGGTTCATATCTTTCCAGCTACTCCTATTCATGTATATATCTAAGTGCCTTTTATATGTTGTAACTCTGTGCACATCCACCACTTGCTCAGAAAGTTCATTCCACACATGAACTGCCCACTGTGTAAAACATTTAGCCCCATGTCATTTTTTAAAAATCTCTCTCCTCTCATCTTAAAAGTATAACCCTTAGTTTGGAAATCCCCCCTCTGAGGGAAAAGCTAGCTGCCATTAACCCTATCCATATTAACCCTATGATTTAATAACCCTCTATAAGGTCCCCTCCAGTGGAAAAAGGTCCCAGCTTATCCAGCCTTTCTTTAGAACTCAAACCTTCCATACCCTTCAACATCCTAAAAAATCTTTTCAGAACCCTCTGTGGCTTAATAATATCCCTCCTATAACAGGGTGATCAAAGTGGACACCGTACTCCAGAAGACGCCTCACCAATGTCCTGTACAAATTGAACGTGACTTCCCAGCTCCTCTATTCAAAGATCTGAGCAATGAAGGCAAGCATGCTAAGTGCCTGTTTAACCACGCTATGATGCAAACTTCAAAGAATTATATACCTAGGTCCCTTTGTTCTACAATACTGCCAAAGGCCCTATCATTAATTGTATCAGACCATTTTTGTAATATTGTTTTTCGCATCTATCAGAATCTAGAGAAGGATGAGAGAGAATAAAACTCATGAAAACAATTTACTGTGAAAAGAACAAATAAATTTAATAGTCAAAACTAGCAAGTAGGAAATGGATTAAATCTCATTATTAGCTTGAATAAGGTTAATAATTAAATGAACAGAGATTTATGCATTCTGGAAGGAAAAAGCATAATAATTAGAGAAAAGCAGTGTTGCTTACAATTAACTAGAGTGTTTTGTGTTCTACAAAAATACATGTTCACTGTTCGTGCACAAGCTGTTATTATAACAATTGTCCAGTAGGAGGCTGTACAGAGCTGAGAATCCCTTGTGCTGTAGACATCAGAAAAGTCAGCAATACAACAGACCTTTCTTGCTTGAATGCTCTGCTGATAGACTTAATAGATGTCAGCCTATAAGGAATGTCTGAGTATGAATGTACACCAACATGAATGTATCCCAAAAGCCACAAGCCTTCTTAAAAATTAATCTTGTTGGATAACTGTTGGACAACATCAATGGAAATTTGATCTTTTGCAAAACACTTGCAGTCTTAAATAAATACCCTTAAAGATGCTTAAATACATAATAAGATTCACACACCCTTAGCAAACTGATGACTGCTAGAAATCTGGGCATTTTGAAATAATCACATAGGGCTTCCTGCAAAATGTTTTAATTACATCAAATCTGAAAATACATTTTTTGACATTAAAGAGGATTCCCTCCCCTAACCAACCTTGATCCAGATATGTATAACAATTTGAATCATTTAAAATATATCTGTGTATATAAAGAAGCTTAAAATTGATTGCAAAAAGCAAAACAGGAAATCTGCTTATAAAATTATTTTGAGTGATTCCCTCCACAACTCCCGAGCAAATATCATTCCAGCTCTTGCTAATATTATAGAAATGTCAAATTGGATGATTCGGTTGGTTAGTAATTACTCTTTTAACCCTATGGTGTAAGTAACACTAACTAGCCCTTGAGGATTAAATTAAAATCAACTCATCAAATTTGAACTCCAGCTGAGTTTTTGCCTTGATGTTTTCTCAATCTCAAAAGCCACCTGCCTTCACCTCTCCAATTTTACCTCTCCCTCAGCCTATTATTTTTCATTCTTTGTGTTTAGTACATGGGCATCACACATTAAAACAAACTTTTATTCTCAACTATAGGTTTCCTTCTTGGACTGCAGCACTCCATGTGGTGTAGGGACACACACAGTAGGGGAGCTACAAGTTTTTGGCCCAGGGATGAGGAAGGAAAGGGGATGCAGTCCAAGGCCAGTATGGTGTGTGTGGTTTGAAGAGCGTAGGCCTTCCACAAGACATAGCAGCAGAAACTTAGGCCATTTGGCCCATCAAGACTGCTCTGCCATTCAATCATGACTGATAGGTCTTTCAAGGAGAAAGTAAGGACTGCAGATGCTGGAGATGAGAGCCGAAAATGTGTTGCTGGAAAAGCGCAGCAGGTCAGGCAGCGTCCAAGGAGCAGGAGAATCGACGTTTCGGGCATGAACCCTTCTTCAGGAATCAAGAAAGGCTTATGCCCGAAACGTCGATTCTCCTGTTCCTTGGATGCTGCCTGACCTGCTGCGCTTTTCCTGCAACACATTTTCAGCTCTGATAGGTCTTTAAATCCCATTTTCTCACTTTCTCTCTGTAAGCTTTGATCCCCTTGGCAAGCAAGAACGTATCCATCTCTGTTTTAAGTATACTCAATGGCCTGGCCTCCACAGCATTCTGTGGCAGTGAATCCCACAGATTCCCCACTCTCTGGCTGAAGACGTTTCACTTTATCTCCTTTCTAAAGGGTCTTCCCTTTACTCTAAGGCTGTGCCCTTGGGTCCTAATGTCTCCTACCAATGGAAACATCTCCCCTGCATGTGCTGCTTCGGTTCTTCAAGATGGTAGACATTCCAGACTTGGAAGATGGTGTTGGAAAAGTCTTGGAGTTACTGTAATGCATCAGGTAGCTGTTACACATAGTGGGTTGGTGTGGAGGGAATAAATGCTTAATGAACTGGATGCGGTGCCAATAAATTGAGATGTTTTATCCTGGATGGTGTTGACCTCTTGAGAAATGGTGGAGCTGCACAGATCCAGGCATGTGGAAAGGATTCTCATCACATTCCTGACTTGTGCCTTGTAGATGGTGGATAGGGCTCAAGGACTAGTTTAAATTGTGAAAACTAGCTGGCATGGGCATGTTGGCCTAAAGGGCCTGTTTCTATGCTGTATGATCTCTATGACTGTATTACTTTAATTGGGATTGTCTGTGTGGAGTTTGCGCATTCTCCCTGTGTCTATGTGGGTTTCCTCCGGGTGCTCCAGTTCCCTACCACAGTCCAAAGAAGAGCAGGTTAGGGTGGTTTGGTCATGGAAATTGCCAACAGCATCCAGGGATGTGCAGGCTGGTTAGGTTAGCCATGGAAAATGCAGAGTTAGAGGGATAGGGCTGGTTTGGGTGGGATGCACTTTGGAGAGTGGGTGTGAAACCATTGGGCCGAATGGCCTGCTTTCACACTGTCGGGATTCTATGATTCTAAGTGAACATGCAACCGAATCCCCAGCTTTTCATCTATTTGTCTCTACATGGTATGTATTTGGCTGGTCCAGTTTAGTCTCTGAACCACTATGACCCCCAGTTAACTCCATTCAAACAAATTGATAGTGGACAAATCAGTGATGATATGTCTTTGAGTATCACAAAGGGATAGTTAGACTATGTCACATTGGAGATGGTCATTGCCTGGTACTTTTGGGCATGAATGTGACTAACCACTTATCAATCAAAGTTTGAATGTTATCCATATTGCGTATGGGCACTATTGCAAATATATGGTTCATTGTTCATGCATTTAGTACATAGTTATTTGTTTTAATGACGGAATTTTGATAGTGAAATGAGGCATGAATGCAACTAAAGCACGTTAAACCCTGGAGCACTTACACGATTGAGGCCTCATGCTTTAAGAGATTAACAACTGGGATAGAAAGATAATGAAAATGCTGGACTTTAGTTATTGCCAGAATACCTAAAATGAATTACTGCTCAGCAGGGGGAGGTTTTAGAGCAACCAGATCCCAGTATCAGGTGAAGGGATAGTCCATTTCGGACCGAGATGAGGAGAAAGTTCCTCCCTCAGAGGGTGGTAAATCCATGGAATTCCTCTAGCAGAAGGAGGCAGAGGCCGAGGTACTGAATATGGTGAAGAAAGAAAAAGAGTTCTGGAGTCTAAAGGCTTCAGGGGTACAGAGAGTGAGTAGGATGGTAGCTTTGTTTTGAAATCCGTGCGTGAGGACTCTCTAAATCCCCCAGAATAGCAGCTTTCTGCAGTCTTTCCCCATTTAATAATATTCAGCTCCTCTCTTCTCCCTGCCAAAGTGCATAACCTCACACTTTTCCATCTATTTATCAAGCTATGTCCACTCACCTACATCCCTCTGTAGTCTCTTTAACTCATCCTCACTACTAGTTTTCCAACCTATTTTTGTGTCATCTGTGAAAATGGTGATAAAACATTCACTTTTGCCATTCAAATTATAAAATATATTGTAAATAACTGTAGACCCTGCACTGATCCCTGTGGCACTCCACCGTTTACAGGTTGCCTTCCTGAAAATGCTGCCTTTATCCTAAGTCTCCCTCACCTAGAGTGAGCCAGTCCCCTATCCATGCAAATATACTTGCTCCAACGGCATGGGCTCATCTTCCTAAGTAGCCTTACATGTGGTACTTTATCAAACACTGCTTGAAAATCCAAATGTATTACATCGACATGTTCTACTTTATCTATTCCAGCGGTGATCTTCTTATAGATTTGGCCTTTGTGAAGCCATGCTGACTCTGCTTGATCATTGTTGTGATTGGAACAAGGTCAGCAAGGTAGACCGCACAGAATATAAGCTTCCTGATTGAGACTGTTAACCTGATCCAATCAGGGAACCCTGGCTGACATAAAAAGGTTGAATGGCAGAGATACTGGCACTGTGGTTCCTGAGGCAGTACAATCGTCAAGGACTGTTCGTGCGTAAATAAAGAGTGACTTTATTTATGCATGATACTGTCCTCTGTGGTGCTATTTCAATTAAATCATGCATTTCTAAATGCTCTGCTGTTATATCCTTTACGTAGATTCTAACATAGTCCGAATAACAGATTTTAAACTAATTGGCCTGCAGTAATCCATTTTGTTGTATCCCTCACCTTTGGGATAAGTTGTTCCACTAGCAAACCTCAGGGATGTTTTCCAGAATTTAAGCATTCTCGGAAGATTACTACAATCATTTTCTTTGTTGCTACTTTCATTAAAATCTGATGACTCAAGTCATCAGGGCCAAGGCTCATATTCACTTTAGTCTCATTAGTTTTGCTAGCATCTATTGTGTAATGATAGTGATGGTGTTTATTTTCACCCTCCCTTTCCCCCTTTATTATTTTGTACTTACAGTTTGCTCTTCATGCCTTCTATCTTCTCTATCTTCTCTGCCATCTTCTGGACCCCCAACATTATTTCCACAGCCTCGTTCTTTAATGGGCCTAAGCTATATAAAAAAGAACTTGCTGTCCATTTTTATGTTACTTGCTAGTTTGCCCACATGGTTTATTTTCTCTCTCCTTTTATTCCACCCTCCCCCCCCCACCCAGTTGTTATCCTGGAATGCTACCCATCTGGCACCCTATCGCCTGGCAATCTGCCTACCTGGAATTCTAACTCCTTAACTATCTACCACCCTAACCCCACACTTACCTTACCCTTCCAAAGTGTCTGGGTGTTCTGCTGCATGATTAGACCTCAGCACACGGCACACTGACAACTGCAAAAGAAGCACACGATTTGGATGCCCCTCAATCATCTTGCACTCTGAAGGGACTGCCTGATTTCGGGAATGTTCTGAAGGAGTCAGGATCAGAATTCCCAGCCAGAAATGCAGACTCAGAAGAAACAGAGAGAGAGAGAATAAAAATGGAGGGCCATTCCGAATGCGATTGCCATGCTTCGGAATATCCAGGTTTAAATCTCACCCACATTTTGTTGAATTTTATTTTTAAGGAAAACCTTTAGTTAACTATAATCAGTTGGAAATGCATAAATTTTCTGGTTCTAATTTGATAAAGGTAGGAAAATTGATACGCTCTGAATATTATTGCAATTTCCTTTAACAATGTTCAATTTCCTACAAAACTAATTGCATTGCAAAACATCAATTAGGCTTTTCAGCTTTCCCTGTAAAGCTATGGGAAATTGGTTCACTGCGGATAATTAACAACGGTGTCTGTAGGAGATTGTGAGCCGCTCATTTGTGCACGTTCACCTCTGTTCAGATTACTTGCACAGTTACACTCACATGACAAGAGCTGGACTGACAATGTCAGTCCCCCCCCCCCCCCCCCCTCCACTTTCTGACTAACGCGTGAAGTTGTGTCCAACAGTAAAGTCATTGTCACTAGATAAAATATAGAAATACACCCCTTTTCCTTACAGAACCACTCTCATATTCCATCTGAAAGTGCCTCTTGTTTAATTGAAGGGCCACAATCCTAAAGTAGATTATGATCTTTCGAGAATGAGACTTAATATTGTTATTGTCCTTGTTTGATTAACTTTATCATTTTTATGCTCAGTGACATTGAGAGAAGTAATTTGATTTAGTTATTGTCATGTGCATCTTGTCAACAAGCCACAGTGAGAAGTATTGTATAGTGTCACCACTCTCTGGCACCATCTTAAAACACAGATAAATAAACAAAAGCGTAGGATAAAAAAGCAGAAAAATGAGGGAATAAAGAAAAAGTGTCCAGCTTTACAGTCTTTCTTGTTAAGTGCTCCATCTTAAGCCATGGGCCTGGTGGCCAGGAATGAGTCCCTTCGCCATGCCAATGCTGCTGGAACAAAGGTTGGCAGCTCTTCAGCGCCATCTTGCCTCCAGCGATGCCCTTGGTGCTATGAGTCCTTGTTGAATCTCACCAATGTAGGCACCACCTGGTACCGCGCTGGCCCAAATTCGACTCCGCCACTGCCACGGGTCCGCTTCGGGCCCTCCTCACTGCTGATTCTGGCGAGTCTCATACTGGGCCCAAACGCATCTCCACCGCTGCCTCCATGAATCTGCACTGGAAACAAACAATGCTGGGAACTCAAACTCACCACTGTTAGCAGCAGCCATGAGTTAGTACTAGGACCGCCTCAATGATACCGATGCTGCTGAGAACCTGAACAAGCCTTTGATGTTGTTGCCACAAGTCCACACTGCTCTGTCCACTTGAATCCCATCCTGCCGGACCCACTCAAGTCTATGCTGCTCTGTCCACTTGAGTCAGTGCTGCTGGGCCCACTCAAGTCTGTGCTGCTGGGCCGACTTGAATCTGTGCTGCTGGGCCGACTTGTGTTCATGCTGCTGGGCCCACTTGAGTCTGTGCTGCTGGCCCCTCTCAAGTTTGTGCTACTGGGCCCCTACTTGAGTCTGTGCTGCTGGCCCCTCTCAAGTTTGTGCTGCTGGGCCGACTTGAGTCTTGCTGCTGGGGCTACTCGTGTTCATGCTGCTGGGCCCACTCAAGTCTGTGCTGCTGGGCCTACCTGTGTTCTTGCTGCTGGGCCCACTTGAGTCTGTGCTGCTGGCCCCTCTCAAGTTTGTGCTGCTGGGCCTAGTTGAGTCTGTGCTGCTGTGCCTACTCGCATCCATGATGCTGGGCCCACTCAACTTCATGTTCCCAGGCCTACTTGAGTCAGCGGAGCTGGTCCAACTCATGTCCGTGCTGCTGGGTCCACTAGATTCTGTGCTGCTGGGCCCACTTGAGTCTATCCTGCTGGGCCCACTAGAATCTGTGCTGCTGGGCCTACTTGAGTCCATGCTACTTGGCGTATTTGAGCCCATGTTGCTGGCTCCACCCAAGTCTATGCTGCTGGGCCTACTCAATTCTAGACTGCCAGGCCTACTCTGGTCTGCGCTGCTGAACTTGCTTGAGTCTATGCTGCTGGACCTCCTTGAGCCTGCACTGTTGGCAAACTCAGGTCTGTACTGCTGGTCTATTCAAGTCTACGCTGCTTGGCCTACTCAAGTTCGTACTGCTGGGCCCACTCAAATCTACGTTGTTGGGCATACTTGAGTCCAGGTTGCTGAGCCTATTCGAATCTGTGCTGCTGGGCCCACTTGAGTTTGTGCTGCTGGGCCCAGACAAGTCTACGCTGTTGGGCCTACTCAAGTCCACACTGCTGGGCCTACGTGTTGCCGATACCATCGCCATGACTGAGCTCTCACCAAGGGGTAAGATAAAATAAAATAACAGAGGAAAGAAAAAGGGAAAAAAAGGAAAAGAAATAAAAAGAAAAGCAGACGAGGCATACGAGCCCCGGGCCCAGAAGTTCCACTTCCCCATCTTACCAGAACTGTGTGTGAGAGAGAGTGAGATATGACACTGGACCTTGGGATGAACAAGTGGGAGGGCCCCAGTGTTGGCAGTCATGGAATTGGTGTAATATATTAATTTGTAATGAGGATTGGCTAAAAGGACAGATATTGAAAAGTAGGAATAAATTGTTCTAGGGTGGCAGGCTCAAATTGGGACATTTCAGGGATTAGTGCCCAGATATTGCAAACAATATTAATAAATTGGAAAAAGAGCCCAAAATTAATATATCCATTTGCTGACAATAGAAAGATAGGTGTTAAAGTATGCTTAGACTTGCTAGTCAATCAGGTGTTTAAGTGCAAGGGAAACAGACTCCACACTGAAAAGGTGCAAGTGTTGCAGTCTCTGGGGAGATGGTACGCAGGAAAACATCTGCAAGTCAGTATTTACAGCTAAGGGCTGTGCTTAAGGCTCAGAAAATCCCTGGGAGCTGTCTAAAGCAGCTGGACTTGGGAGAGGCCTGAGACATCAGTGATTCAGTGCAGTTGAGAATGGAGATGAAGGGAGCCCGCAAGAGGTATTTGCTTGGTGCAGCTGAGACGTATTGGAATTCTGAGAGATGCAGGAACTGGCGCCAGCTTAATGAAAGCCAGCTGACTGCCAGGAGTGCAGTTTCATGGGAAGGAGATTGAATTACCAGGATATGAGCAGTCAATGAGGCAATCCATGATGGAGCTGCTTTTCAGGGATGTATAAGATTAAGTCTTTGAAAATCTCTTGGACAGGAGACAAACTATCAATGAGATTCACTCAACCACTGAGTCAATGTTTACTGACCAATCCATCAGCCACATTTGTTATCTATTGTGCATTGTGGGGAGTTTGATCACAGTTTATCTCTTACTAATATTTACCTCACGCTAATTCCAGTTGTCAGAATATAAATGGTGTGTATGTTGTGGATTGTTTTATTGTTCTAACTTTGTAGAACAAAGTTTATTTTGTTCATTCAAAACAATGGAATCTTGTGACTTTACTGTTTTTGTACATACCTGGGATCTTAAATTGTCTCTTTTTTATAAACAAAGTTGCTGGTCTCAAGCCAGACAGGAATGTCAATGTGGCTCTTGCTGAGGGGAATCAGAACAATCCAGACAGGGTAGGTGAGAGACTGTCTCCCCTGCTTTGAAGTGAAGAGTTTGGGGCAGAGATGGGGGTAAGAAAAAAGTCTTCACTTCATTGTCTGGAAAACTTCAGAATTTGGAGAGCTGCAATTATAGAGTCACAGAGATGTACAGACCCTTTATTCCAACCTTATCCATGCGCCCAGATATCCTAATTTAATCTAGTCCTGTTTAATAACATTTGGCCCATAGCCCTCTAAACCCTAAATAAACAGTGAAAGAACTGCGGGTGCTGTAAATCAGGAACGAGAACAGAAATTGCTGGAAAAGCTCAGCATGTCTTGCAGCAACTACGGAGAGAAATCAAGGTTAACGTTTCAGGTTGAGTGACTCCCTCCAAATCCTTCCTACTCATGTACTCGTCCAGATCTCTTTTAAATGTTCTGATTGCACCAGCATCCACCTCTTTCTCTGGCAGCTCATTCCACACGCGCACCACCGTCTGTGTTAAAAAGTTGCCCCTTAGGTCCCTTTTAAATCTCTTACTTTCAACCTCTCGTTTCTCAATTGTTGAGAATTTCCGAGTTAGAGAGGTCTAAGGGAATAAAGAAATATGGGGTTTTGATGGGAAAGTGAAGTTGAGTTTGAGAATCAGGCCAGGAGAGGGAAGCATCCTCACCACTGGAGCTCTTCTAGCTTATGCGTCTTTTTTTATGTTCTTGCATGTTGTAGAGTGTTCACACCATAAAGATCTTCCAGGATCTCAATAGATCCACAAGGCAGGACTATCTGAGAAATATTCTTGCAGACTGAAGATATGTAGCCTTTTAAGAAGGTGCTCTTGTTGAATGATCTTGTGGAAGTCTGCTACATCTCCAACACTCTGACACAGAGCAAGGTGATCATAAAAGATCACAAAAGTATGTAGTTAAGAGTAAATCAAGCCCGAGTTCCTGAAACATATCCTGTACTCGGATTCTCATCTCCCATCCTCCTTCTGTGTTATCATCTGGACTTATTCAAAGGATGACTTCCACAATTCTTTTGAACATTTATTCCAGGGATGTGGACGTCACTAGCCCATCCCTGAGAGTCAAACACATTGCTATGGGTCTGAGGTCATGTGGAGACCAGACAAGGTAAGGATAGCAGACATTCTTCTCGAAAGGACATGGAGTCAGAGAGTCAATAAGATGTACAGCACGGAGACAGACCCTTCAGTCCAACTCATCCATGCTGACCAGATATCCCAATCCAATGTAGTCCTATTTGTCAGCACTTGGCCCATAACCCTCTAAACCCTTCCTATTCATGTACCCACCCAGATTCTTTTTAAATGCTATAATTGTATCAGCTCCCACCACTTCTTCTGGCAGCTCATTCCATATACGCACCGCCCTCTGTGTGAAAGACTTGCCCCTTAGTTCCCTTTTCACTCTTTCCCTTCACATCCTAAATTTATGCCCTCTAGTTCTGGACTCCCCCACCCCAAGTGGTCTTGGTAGTTTTCAGCTCTCTAGTGAATCAGTTGGGTTTTTATGAAAATTGGCAGCGTGTGCGGTCAACACTAAGCCAGCCATTTTTTATTCCAGATTGACACTGAGTTCATTTGTCATTGGGGGATTTGAACTAACCATCCCAGAACATGAACCTGGCCTTAACATTACCACTTCATTATGACTGCCTCATGCTGGTGTAGGTCAAAAACACTGTGAGAGTAGGCAACTTTGCTGTAAGGGGTTCTGTTAAGCTGGATGGACAATGGATCTAAGGGGTAGTGAATCTTGAAGCTTTCAGTGTTCTGGCCTACCTGTCATTCATATGGGGTGGGGAGCTGGGGGGAAAGGCAATTGCCAATGGCCATTCTGCTTTGGAAACAATCACCAATGCGTCATTACAATATCATCCTAGACAGGTTCATTTTCTGCATAGCCAAAACCACATGGAGTTAAACTTGGTCAATAAACTTGACTTCGACATTGCAAATCCCACCAGAGCATGCACTAATGTGATCGATGACACAGATTGTACATCCATCACTATTTACCTGATTTAGCTGGATCAAAGGATTCTGGCACGTTCTGTGTGGTGAGATGTCAATTTTGCCAGTTTTGCAACATTTTATTGAGTTGTGAACATTGACACATGGAAGGGAGATGGTTCATTCTCCCTGTTGATCATAAAGTATTGTTAGCCATGTCAGGATCTGGTCAGTGATTTCTTTAAATCTGTAGATCTCTTCAACCACTTGCATCATAAAGATATCCAAAATGGAAATCCTTCGGTCCAACTCATCCATACTGACCAGATATTTTAAATTAATCTAGTCCCATTTATTAATCTAGTCCTATTTGCCAGCATTTGGCTACATATCCTTCTAAACCTTTCCTTTTCGTATAACCATCCAGATGCCTTTTAAATGCTGTAATTGTACCAGACCCACCACATCCTCTGGCAGCTCATTCCATACACTCACCACCCTCTGCATGAAGAAGTTGCTCCTTAGATCTCTTTTCTATCTTTCCCCTCTCACTGTAAATCTATGCCCTCTAGTTTTGGACTCCCCTACCTCAGGGAAAAGACCTTGGCCATTCACCTTATTTACACCTCTTGTGATTTTATAAACCTCTATAAGATCCCCCCTCAGTCTCCAACGCTGTAAGGAAAACAGCCCCAGCCTATTCAGCCTCTTCCTATAGCTCAAACCCTCCAACCCTGGCAACATCTTTGAAAACCTTTTCTGAACCCTTTCAAGTTTCACAACATCTTTCCGATAGCAGGGAGACCAGATTTGCATGCAGTATTTCAATAGTGGCCTAACTGGTGTCCTGTATATCTTTCAAATCAGGTTTGTCCCACACTGAGCAGCCAACATG
Organism: Chiloscyllium punctatum; assembly: GCF_047496795.1. NCBI lineage: Eukaryota > Metazoa > Chordata > Chondrichthyes > Orectolobiformes > Hemiscylliidae > Chiloscyllium > Chiloscyllium punctatum. The sequence goes on from NC_092778.1 coordinate 18,025,692, forward strand.
GTGAACTGCATTTCTAACACCGACAGTGTTAAGCCATAAGACAGTAAAATGAAGGAGCAGAAGTAGGACTTTCAGTCCATCACCTTCTGCTCTGACATTTGCTGAGAGTGTTGCTGATCTGACAATACTGAATAAAAGTCTGAGTTGTCATAACCATACTCATCTACTGTGAGACCTGGGCTGTGCACCCACAACCCATTAGAGCATCAGAAAAATTTGGGGGTCAGTAATGCCTACACCACCTCAGGGGCACTAAGCAAACACTGATGACCTTCTTGCAAACATCAGGCAAAACTCTTGCAACACCAGCTCTGATGGACTGGACACCGTGACCGGGGGTTAGAAAAGCATCTCCTCAGATTATCTCAGCTCTCAAATGAACAGTGTTCCAAGTGTTCCAAGTGACGAACAAAGAAAATTCTACAAAGACTGTCTGAAGTGACCCCTGAATTTCAGTGGCATTAACGACACGGAGGAGCATGCTAGCAATTTTTCAAAATGGTGACAACTTGTTGATTGACCTCTATCATGTTTTAAGTTGAAGTGCCTGAATGATGAGAGACAGTGGCGACAGAAAAGGAAGTTAAAAAGAAAGTAAATTGTGCCCTTCTGGACCTCACTACTAGAGGCAGGACTGCCTGCCTCATAGGATCTGCCAATTGAGATTTGGCCTTTTCAATCACCCATAGCAGAGACTCACCACCATGACTAGATGCCATCCTAGAATCAAGAGACAGATGACAGTGATCAAACAAGTTAATGCTTGCAAGAGTTATATTAATATTGATGTACTATTTTTTCTTTTTAATAAAGGTGTTATGTTGCTATGTTATTCATAACGAGCTCAGAATGACTTGCTTGATTTGATTTGATTTGTTATTGTCACCGTTATCTAGGTAGAGTGAAAACTTTTGTTTTGTGTGCAGTACAGCAGATCATACCATACTAAGATCATCGGGTGACAGATCAGAGCGAGGGATACAATGTTACGGCTGCAGAGAAGGTGCACAAAAAGCAAGACCAACATTAGGTCTGAAATTTGAGAGCTCCATTCAGAAGTCTAATAACAGTGGGGAAGAAGCTGTACTTGAATCTGTTGGTTTGTGTGTTTAGGCTTTTGTATCTTCTGCCTGAAGATGTTGGAACAGATTGTAACCGGGGTAGGAGGGGTCTTTGATGATGGTGGCTGCCTTTCCACAGATGGATGGGAGGTTGGCTTCTGTGATGGACAGGGCTGTTTTCAAAACTCTCTTATGGTCCTGGCAGAACAATTGCCGTACCAGGCCGTGATGCACCCAAATAGAATGCTTTCTGCTGTGCATCTGTAAAAGTCGTTGAGGGGTTTTATGGACAGGCCGAATTTCCTTAGCTTCCTGAGGAAGAAGACACAGTGTTGTGCTTTCTTGACCATCGCATTAATGTAGGTGGTCCAAGACAGATTGATGGTGATTCCTTTATTTAAACATTATTTGCATTCTTGTTGGTGTACTACAATCAGATAGTGAGCAATAATGTATTGATCTGTCAGCCACATGGAGAACTGGAAGGAAGGAATTTGACCAGTTCTGTCTCAACTGCCTTGGAAACTGGGATTTGGTTAAGTTTGAATGGGGCATGATAAGTAGTGGGCACAGAGCTGGGTGGAAAGCATGGTGACATCTCACAATTTCAGCAGACACATAGATAAGATGGAATATGCAAACAGTCAAGTCACTGCATCACCATTTTATTTATTATTTGGGATGTGGGTTTCATCAGCTAAACTATCATTCCTTCCCCATCCTTAGTTGTCCATGAGAACTTGGTGGTGAGCTGCCTTCTTGATATTGGTACACCCAAAATACCATTGGAATGGGATTACGAGGATTTGGACCCAGTAACAGCAATAAGGTTCTAAGTCAGGATGCTGAGCGGCTACAACAGTAACTCTCAGCTGATTGTGTTTCTGTGTACCTACACCCTGGTCTTTCTCAATAGTAGATGTTGTAGGTTCTGGAAGTGATATTGAAAAAGCCTTGGTGAGTTAGTGCATCTTGTAAATGGCACACTTTGTTGCTACTGAGTATCAATGGTGGAGAGATGGAATATTGAAAGTGATGAATGGAGAGTCAATCAAATGTCCTGGATGGTGTCAAACTTCTTGTGTGTTGTTGGAGCTGCACCCATCCAGGCAAGTGGGGAGGCAGGAAGTGAGTTGCTCTCCACAGGATAGAATCAGAGAATCCCTACAGTGTGGAAACAGGCCCTTCAGCCAATAAGTCCACACCGAAGAGTATTCCACCAAAACCCATTCCCCATTACTCTATATTTACCCTTGACTCATGAACCTAACCTACACATCCTCTCACACTATGGGGCAATTTAGCCTGGCCAATTCACCTAACCTCCACACCTTTGGATTGTGGGAGGATACCGGAGCACCTGGAGGAAACCCACACAGACACGGGGAGAACGTGCAAATTCCACACAGGCAATCGCCCGAGGCGGCAGTGCTAACCACTGAGCCATTGTGCTGCCCCATTGCTACCCTCTCTCTTGTAGCTGCTGTGCTTATGTGGCCTGTCCAGTTGAGTTTCTGGTCAATGGTAACACTCAGCATTTTTATAGCAGGAGATTCAGCGATGGTAACACCATTAAAGGTCATAAGTGAATTTTTGATTCCCACTTGTTGAGGGTAGTTATTGCCTGGCACTTGTGTGATGCAAACATTACTTGACACTTATTAGCCCATGCCTGCATATTGTTCAGGTCTTGCTACACATGGACATGGGCTGGTTCAGTATCGGAGGAGTCGTGAATGGTACTGAACATTGTGCAACCATCTACGAACATTGCCATTTCTGACCTTGTGATGGATAGAAGGTCATTGATGAAGCAGCTGAAGATGGTTATGCTGAGAACACTACCCTGAGGAATTCCTGCAGAGATGTCCTGGAGCTGAAATGACTGACCTTCAACAACCATGGCCATCCTCAACTATACTAGATATGACTCTAGCCAACACAGAGTTTCCGCTGTTCCCCACCTAATCCCTCCCCCCCCTCCCCAATTCTCACAGAGTTCAGTTTTGCTTGGGTTCCTGGATGCAACATTAGGTCCAGTACAGCTTGATGTCAAGGGCTGTCACTCTCTGTGTGGAGTTCAGCTCTTTTGTCAATGGTTGAGCCAAATCTGTAATGAGGTCAGGGCAGAGTATCCTTGGTGAAACCCAAAGTGAGCATTAGTGAGCCAGTTATTGCTTAGTAACTGCTATGTTGACAATGTCTTCTATCACTTTGCTAATGATCGACAGAGCATAGACTGCCGGGGTGGTAGTTGGCTGCTTCAGATTTCTCCTGCTTTTTGTGGAAAGGACATTTTGCATTGTTACTTATTGATGAGAAGATGCTGGAGTCATAGTAGCACTGGGACACATATCTATGGGCCCAGCTAATTCTGGAGCACAAGACTCCGGACTCTTTCCGGAATGGTGATAGGGACCGTAGCTAAAAATCACACAACACCAGGTTATAGTTCAACAGGTTTACTTGGAAGCACTCGCTTTCGGAGCTTCGAAACCAAAGGCTAGTGCTTCCAAATAAACCTGTTGGACTATAACCTGGTGTTGTGTGATTTTTAACTTTGTACACCCCAGTCCAACACCGGCATCTCCAAATCATAAGGACCAGAGACTTTGTAGCATCCAGTTCTTTGAGCCGTTTCTCAATATTGTGCGGACTGAGATAACTGAGCTGAAGGTTGAGATTTTTGGGAACCTGAAAAGGAGACCAAGACAACCTTGTATTTAATCCATTAATGGAATGTTTCGGCCTCCTCAGACAAGTGAAGTTTTGCGAAGGAACAGAATGTTGAAGGATGAAGTTTTGAAGAATAAGATTCTTAATTGCAAGGGAGTTGATATTCCAATAGTGAAGCATAGCAAGCGAGTTGGTCTTTAGAAAAAAGGTAGTTGGTGGTTTTTTTGCCATGAAGGACACAAGAACCATTCCTGATGAAGGGTTATTGCCCGAAACGTCGATTCTCCTGCTCCTTGGACGCTGCCTAACTGGCTGTGCTTTTCCAGCACCACACTCTCGACTCTGATCTCCAGCATTTGCAGTCCTCACTTTCTCCTAGGATAACTCATTAAGGAGAAGTTACAGCTAAATAAGTCCACTCTGCTGAAGAACTCATTAGCTTCAGAAGCAAACTTCACTCTGGATGACAGTCGTCCAAAACAAAAATGAACACGACGAAACTTTACCTCTGAGGGAGCGGAGCAGCCGCATTCACAGCTGCAGCTGGGAGTAGGTGTGTCACCATGCAGGGGAACAGGTGGCATGTTGCTGTCAACAGATTGTTGAGACGGCCAAGCTGTTTGCCTAACTGTGCCCAACCGAACGGCAACGTGCTGTGAGGGGAAATCATTTCTTGGAGCAGCTTGTTGAAGCTCAGCTGCACAGCGTCAGATATGTTTTCAATGCAGCGGGCCCTGCTGTCTCAAGCTGCTGGGTAAGGCCTTTGAAGTGCCAGCTAATGTGACTGATACTTGCCTTTAATGTTTTCAGATGTAGGAAAAGAAGAGCTTAAGTGGCTTAACATAAATGATCCTCTTTTTACCCTATCTGCTATCGCGTATCTCACACAGATATTCAATCCCTTACCACAGGGAGATAGTGCATTTTAAAAGCCAATGTTTACATGTGTGAATTCGATTAAGTCTTGATGTTTGCTTATAGCCAATTGCACCTCTCAGTAATATCTGCTATTATTACTCAAAAAAAGAGACATCCTTTATGACTTTCTGTTTAATTTCGAGACAGGTAAGTATGATTCAAATGTGATCTTTTAGAGTTCGCATCCTTTGGCAAAACGATCCATCCACACATTTCCATAAATATTCTAGACTCTCTGGACTGGATCACATGCAGATCATATTGAGTAGACAATCAGAGTAGAAATAATTTATCCCGATGTGTCGGGTGGGAACAGAAATCCTTGACCTTTTATATTCATGTGTCAATCTATCAATGCTCATCAATGGCATTCATTTAGTGGCACAGTGGCTTAGTGGTTAGTACTACTGCCTCACAGCACCAGGGTCCCAGGTTCGATTCTAGCCTTGGGCGACTGTCTGTGTGGAGTTTGCACATTCTCCCCGTGTCTATGTGGGTTTCCTCCGGGTGCTCCGGTTTCCGTCCACAGTCCAAAGATGTGCAGGCCAGTTGAGTTGGCCATGCTAAATTGCCCCTAGTGTTAGGTGCGTTAGTCAGAAGGAAGTGGGTCTGGATGGATTACTCTTCGGAGCGTCGGTGTGGACTGGTTGGGCCGAAAGGCCTGTTTCCACACTGTAGGGAATCTAATCTAATCTTCAATTCCGGCCTCCCTGCTATAGGAAAAATGTGACACTTGAAAGGGTTTGGAAAAGATGTTGCCAGTTTTGGAGGGTTTGAAAACTATAGGGAGAGGCTGAATAGGTTGGGGGCATTTTCCCTGGAGCATCAAAAGCTGAGGGGTGACCTTATAGAGGTTTTATGAAATCATGAGGGGCATGGTTAGGGTGAATAGCCAAGGTCTTTTCCCCAGGGTAGGGGAGTCCAGGACTAGAGGGCATAGGCTTAAAGCAAGAGGGTAAAGGTTTAATAGGGACCTAAGGAGCAACTTTTTCACACAGAAGGTGGTTTGTGTATGAAATGAGCTACCAGAGGAAGTGGTGGAGGTTGGTACAATTGCAGCATTTAGAAGGTGTCTGAATGGGTATATGAATAGGGAAGGTTTACAGGGATATGGGCCAAGTGTTGACAAATGGGACTAAATTAATTTAGGATATCTGGTTGGCATGGACGAGTTGAACCGAAGAGTCTGTTTCCATGCTATAAAACTCCATGACTCTAATATGACATGTGAATCTTTTATGAAAGATCGTATGTAAACAGGAGGAGATACACCATTCGTTACCCCTCTTTCAATATTCACTTAGATCATGGTGACTGCATCAGAGTGGCCCAGCTGGTCATGGTATTACCTTGTTCTGAGCTGACAAACAATGGGTTCAAATCCCACTCCAGGAGTTGTTGACCATGAATGTGGCTCAAAACAGCCTTTCTATAAAATACAACAAAAGAATCATTGTGTTGAGGAATTCCTTTTTTTATGGGAAGAGCTAAGCTCACAATTGCTATTTGCTGGAATTATATGCAAAGGCTATTAGAAGCAATGTGAAGTCATTAGGGCTGTCAAATTGTTAGGCTACATTTATAAGTCTAAAATAACTTAATGTGCATAGAGCCCTGGGATGCTTAACCTGAAATTACTAAATGCTGAGCTTAGAATGATGAGTTTAGCGTGTAAATGTATGTCACAATATAGGTTATCTTTCACAAATATATGAAATACAAATATTGAGGCTACGTTTAGGTGATGAGTGAATGCCCCACAGCTTTCGAAAAACAAAAAGCCACGTGACAATCAGGGTTTTCTGCTTGATGTTTAATGTTGTTCTGATCAAAATCTAATCTAATGTGCAGGAGGTTAAGTACAATGTCTGTGGTTGTCCCTGTGTAATACTTGCTTGGTGAAGTGGAGGGATGGATCGGGAAAGGAAACAATCTCCTATCGCAGGGACCCAGATGGGGAAAACAGGACATGTCCATCAGAACGAGCCCATGAAAGGCAACAGTTTGAGAAGGAAGTTGGCTGGTTGCTGCTCAGGCCAATCACAGATTGTGACTGTTAAAGAAATCGGTCAAACAGAAGGGAGACCATGGAACAAAGTGGCATTCAAGGATGGATTTCAGCACGGCACCCAGTAAACATGGGATCCTAGATGCAGTTGGACCAAGCAATGGGGGATAGTCCAGAGAGTGAATGCAAAGGAACACATTGACCACCTGAAAATGTCTGCTCCCCAGGAGCAAGGAAGCATCTAAACATCAGAGCTTATGGCTTGGTGATAGGGTGAGCCAGGAGGTCTGGGTATTGGTTGTGTTGACTTGAGAAGTGTGTAGTGAAATGACTGACTCACTTTGACTAGAAAAAAATGTATCTGAAACTCTGAGGGGCATTCAATAGGGTGAGCATTATTGAATTGTTTGAAGTCTTGTCAACTTGGTGGAACTATTTGAAAAAGAAACCGGGCTTGTAGATGAGGGCAATGCTTTTGATGGCATCTACTTAGGTTAGGTCTCACATGGGAAACTGATAGAAAAGTTAAGAGTCCAAGGGATGCAAGGAAATTTGGATAATTGGATCCACAATTGGCTGAGTCGCTATTAAGCAGAGGGTGATGGTTTGAGCGCTATTTTTCTGACTGGAGGTCTGTGTCTAGTGGGGTCCCACAGGGGTCAGTGTCAGGGCCCTTGCTGTTTGTGGTTTATAGAAATAGAACATTGAACACTACAGCACAGAACAGGCCCTTCAGCCCTCGATGTTGCACCGACCTGTGAACTAATCTAAGCCCATTCCCCTACGCTATTCCATCATCATCCATGTGCTTAACCAAGGATTGTTTAAATGCCCCTAATGTGGTTGAGTTATCTACATCGGCAGGCAGGGAATTCCACGCCCTTACCACTCTCTGAGTAAATAACCTGCCTCTGGCATCTGTCTTAAATCTATCACCTCTCAATTTGTAGCTATGCCCCCTCATACAAGCTGACATCATCATCCTAGGAAAAAGACTTTCACTATCTACTCTATATAATCCCCTGACCATCTTGTATGTCTCTATCAAATGCCTTCTTAGCCTTCTTCTCTCCAATGAGAACAGACCCAAGTCCCTCAGTCTTTCCTCATAAGACCTTCCTTCCAGACCAGGCAACATCCTGGTATATCTCCTCTGCACCTTTTCCAATGCTTCCACATCCTTCCTGTAATGGGGTGAACAGAACTGTACGCAATATATTCCAAGTGCGGCCGCACTAGCGTTTTGTATAGTTGCAGCATGACATTACAGCCCCGTAGCTCAATTTCTCCACCAATAAAACCTAGCACACTGTATACCTTCTTAACAGCGTTATCAACCTGGGTGGCAACTTTCAGGGATCTATGAACGTGGACTCTAAGATCCCTCTGCACATCCACACTACCAAGAATTGACCCAATACTCTGCCATCCTGTTATTCTTCCCAAAGTGTGTCACCTCACATTTATCTGCACTGAACTCCATTTGCCACCTCTCAGCCCAATTCTGTAGTTTATCCAAGTCCCCCTGCAACCAGAATTGCCTGGCTGACAGAAGGCAGAGAGTGGTTGTAGATGGAAAGTATTCTGCCGGGAGGTCAGTGTTGAATGGGGTCCCGCAGGGGTCTGTTCTTGGGGCTCTGCTCTTTGTAGTTTTATAAATGACTTGGATGAGGAGGTTGAGGGGTGAGTTAATAAATTTGCAGATGACACAAAGGTTGGAAGTGTCATCGATAGTATAGAGGGCTACTGCAGGCTGCAGCACGACATAGACAGGATGCAGAGCTGGGCTAAGAAATGGCGGATGGAGTTCAACCATTTTGGAAGGTCAAACTCGAATGCTGAATATAGGGTTAAAGACAGGATTCTTGGCAGTGCGAAGGACAGAGGGATCTGGATGTGCAAATACATAGATCCCTCAAAGTTGCCACCCAAGTGGATAGGGTTGTTAAGAAAGCATATGGTGTTTTGGCTTTCATTAACAGGGCGATTGAGTTTAAGAGCCATGAGGTTTTGCTGCAGTTCTACAAGTCCCTGGTGAGACCACATTTGGAATATTGCGTCCAGTGCTGGCCACCCTACTATAGGAAAGATACAGAGGCTTTGGAGAGGGTGCAAAGAAGGTTTACCAGGATGCTGCCTGGACTGGAGGGCTTGCCTTACAAAGAAAGATTGAATAAGCTTGGACTTTTCTCTCTGGAGAGAAGGAAGAAGAGAAGAGACCTGATCAAGGTGTACAACATAATGAGAGGAATAGATAGAGTCAATAGCCAGAGACTTTTCCCCATGGCAGGATTGACGGGTACTAGGGGTCATAGTTTTAAGATATTAGGAGGAAGGTATAGAGGAGATGTCAGAGGTAGGTTCTTTACACAGAGAGTTGTGAATGAGTGGAATGTGTTGCCAGTTGTGGTGGTGGAAGCAGAGTCATTGGGGACATTTAAGCGACTGCTGGACATGCACATGGAGAGCAGTGAGTTGAGGGGAGCGTGGGTTAAGTTATTATATTTTACATTAGGATTAAACCTCGGCACAACATCGTGGGCCAAAGGGTCTGTTCTGTGCTGTACTTTTCAATGTTCTATGTTCTAACCTAAGCTTTCTTCCACACTGTCTACTACTCCACGGACTTTAGTGTCAGCTGCAAACTTATTAACCCATCCACCTATGCTGCGTCCAAGTCATTTATAAAAATTACCAACAGCAGTGGTCTCAAAACAGATCCTTGTGGCAAATCATTCCAGGCTGAACGTTTTCCATCAACACCACTTGCTGCCTTCTTACAGAAAACCAGTTCCTAATCCAAACTGCTAAATCACCCTCAATCCCATGCCTCTGCATTCTTCCAACAGCCTACCATGCAGAACCTTATCAAAGGCTTTAATGAAGTCCATGTACACCATGCCAACGGCCCTACCCTCATCCACATGCTTGGGCACCTTCTTGAAAGTCTCAATGAAGTTTGTGAGATATGACTTGCCCTTGACGAAAGCATGTTGACTATCTGCAATCATATTGTTGCTTGCTAGGTGATTATAAATCCTATCTCTTATAATCCTTTTCAATATTTTTCCTACAACAGATGTAAGGCTCACTGGACTATAATTACCTGGGTTATCTCTACTCCCCTTCTTGAACAAGAGCACAATATTTACAATCCCCCAGTCCTCTGGTATCAAAGCTGTATACAATGTTGACTCAAAGATCAAGGCCAAAGATGCTGCCATCTCCTTCTGAGCTTCCCAGAGAATCCTTGGATAAATCCCATCCAGCCCAGGGAACTTGTCTATTTTCACTCTTTCTAGAATTAATAACACCTCTTCCTTACTAACCTTGATCCTTTCTAGTCTAATATCCTGTATCTCATTCTTCTCCTCTATAATATTCTCCTTTTCCTGAGTGAAAGCAGATGAGAAATATTTGTTTAGCACCTCTCTGATCTCCACAGGGTCCGCACAACTTCCTATTCTTATCTTTGACTGGCCCTGTTCCTACCCTATTCATCATTTTATTCCTCACGTACCTATAGAAAGCTTTAGGGTTCTCCTTTACTCTACCTGCTAAAGACTGCTCATGTCCTCTCCTTGCTCTTCTTAACTCTCTTTAAGTCCTTCCTAGCTACTCTGTAACTCTCTATTGCCTCATCTGAACCACTTCGCATCAATGTCACATAACTCTCCTTCTTCTGCTTAACAAGAGATGCAATTTCTTTAGTAAACCACAGTTCCCTTACCTTATCACTTCCTCCCTGCCTGACAGGGACATACCTATCAAGGACACACAATATCTGTTCCTTAAACCAGCTCCACATTTCCATTGTTCCCATCCCCTGCATTTTGCTACCCCATTCTATGCATCCTAAGTCTTGCCTAATCACACGATAATTACCCTTTCCGCCTATAACTCTGGCCCTGTGGCATGCACCTATCCCTTTCCATGGCTAAACTAAACATAACCAAATTATAGTCACTCTCTCCAAAGTGCTCACCTACCACTAAATCAACACCTGGCCTGGTTCATTACCAAGCACCAGATCCAGTGTGTCCTCCCCTCTTGTCGGCCCTTCGACATACTGTGTCAGGAAACCCTCCTGTACACATTGGACAAAAACTGACCCATCCGATGTACTAGAGTTATAGCATTTCCAGTCAATGTTGGGGAAGTTAAAGTCCCCCATAATGACCACCCTGTTCCTTTCACTCCTACCTAGAATCATTTTGCCGATCCTCTCCTCCACATGTCTGGAACTCTGCGGAAGCCTATGAAAAACTCCCAGCAGTGTGACCTCTCCTCTCCTGTTTCTAACCTCAGCCCATACCAACTCAGTAGACGAATCCTCGTCAAAAGATTTTTCAGCCACCGCTCTACTATCCTTGACTAACAAGGCCACACCTCCCCCTCTTTTACTGCCTTCCCCAATCTTAATGAAAGATCTAAACCCTGGAACCTGCAACATCCATTCCTGACCCTGCTCTATCCATGTCTCTGAAATGGCCACTACATTGAAGTCCCAGGTACCTATCCATGCTGCAAGCTCACCTACCTTATTTCGGATACTTCTGGCATTGAAGTAGACACACTTCAAACCGGTTTGCTGTCTGCCAGCACATTCCTGTGACCCTGAAATCCTGTCCCTGTCCTCCCTACTCTCATCCTCCTGTGCACTGGAACTACACCTCAGGTTCCCATCCCCCTGCTGAGCTCGTTTAAACCCACCTGAATAGAACCAGCAAATTTCCCACCCAGGATATTAGTACCCCTCTGGTTCAAGTGAAGACCGTCCTGTTTGTAGAGGTCCCACCTTCCCCAGAATGAGCCCCTATTATCCTCCCTCCTGCACCATCCCTGCAGCCACATGTTCAGTTGATATCTCTCCCTATTCCTTGCCTTGCCATCACATGACACGGGTAACAATCTGGAGATAAGAACTCTATTTGTACTAGCTCTCAGCTTCCATCCTAGCTTCCTGAAATCCTGCCTTACATCCCTATCCCTCTTTCTACCTATGTCAGTGGTGCCTATATGGACAACGACTTGAGGCTGGTCACCCTCTCCCTTCAGGACCCCAAAGATACGATCCAAGACATCATGGACCCTGGCAGCTGGGAGGCAACACACCAACCGCGAGTCTCGTTCGTTCCCAACAAGCCTTCTATTTGATCCTTTAACTATTGAGTCCCCAATGACTAACACTCTCCTCCTTTCCCTCCTTCCCTTCTGTGCAACAGGGACAGGCTCTGTGCCAGAGACCTGGGCCCCACTGCATGCCCCTGGTAAGTCATCTCCCCCAACTGTATCCAAAACGGTGCATGTGTTTTTCAGGGAAACGACCACAGGGAAATCCCTGCACTGACTGTTTTCTCCCTCTTTGAACAGTTACCCAGATATCTTCGTGCCTAGGAGTAACTACATCCCTGTAACTCTTATCTATCACAGTCTCTGCCTCCCGAATGATCCGAAGTTCATCCAGCTCCCGCTCCAGTTCCCTAACATGGTCTTGGAGGAGCGAGAGTTGGGTGCACTTCCTGCAGATGTCCTTGGAAAGGCTACTAATGGCATCCCTGACCTCAAACATCATGCAGGAGGAACATTGCTCTCCCTGGATTGCCATCCCTGCTAGTCCCCTTATCACAAAGTAAAAAAGAAGAGACGGCTTACCAGATGTGTCCCTGGTCTTTAAGGTTAGGGGAGGTCATAAAGTCATAGAGTCATAGAGACGTACAGCATGGAAACAGACCCTTCGGTCCAACCCGTCCACGCCGACCAGATATCCCAAACCAATCTAGTCCCACCTACCAGCACCCGGCCCATATCCCTCCAAACCCTTCCTATTCATATACCCATTCAAATGCCTCTTAAATGTTGCAATTGTACCAGCCTCCACCACATCCTCTGGCAGCTCATTCCAGACATGTACCACCCTCTGTGTGAAAAAGCTGCCCCTTAGGTCTCTTTCATATCTTTCCCCTCTCACCCTAAACCTATGCCCTCTAGTTCTGGACTCCCCCACCCCAGGAAAAATACTTTGTCTATTTATCCTATCCTTGCCCCTCATAATTTTGTAAACCTCTATAAGGTCACCCCTCAGCCTCCGACGCTCCAGGGAAAACAGGGTGGGAGGCCCTCAAAGGTAGAGTCTCGAATTTAGAAAGCACTCATTTATATAGCTGGAGGATAATAAAAAGTCCCTCCTTTCCCAGCAACCTCTGCTCTCCGATGTCAGATGTAAAGACTCAAATCAGTAGCACACCACTCCCGACAGAACCCTGGTCCAATCTCCTGCCCTTCGTGCTGCTGAGAAACAGAAATGGAATAATTTAGACTTGAATGTAGGAGGCTCGATCAGTAAGTTGCAGAGGATGCAAAAGTTGGTGGGGTGTTAAATAGTGAGGAAGATAGCCTTAGACAATAGGAGAACATGGCTGGGCTGGTCAGTGGTAAATGGAATTCCATCTGGGTAAATGGAAGGCGATGCACTTCACCAGGACATACAAAGCAAGGGAATATATTTAAATAGTAGGACCCTGGGCAGCACTGAACATCAGAGGAACCTTGGTGTGCATGTACGCTGGTCCCTGAAGTTATCAGGATAGGTGGACAAAGTGGTTCAGAAGCCACGTGGTATACTTGCTGTTATTAGTCAAGCGATAGAGCTGAAGAGTAGAAAGGTTCTGCTGGAACTGTGTAAATTGTTGGTTTGACCACAGCTAGAAACAACTGTGTGCAGTTTTGGAAACAACATTATTGAAGGGATGTGATAGTACTGAAGAGGAAGTAGAAGAGATTTCCCAGGATGTTGCCTGGGCTGGAGAGTTTCATTAATGAAGAGAGATTGGACAGACTGGGGTTGTTTCCCTCAGAGCAGAAGAGACTGAGAGGGGGCATGACTGAGGTGGAAAGCATTATAAGGGGCACAGGCAGAAGAGACAGGAAGAAATTGATGGAGGGATCAATGACCTGGGGCAGAGATTGAAGGTAAGGGACAGGAGGCTTGGGGAGGATGAGGGTAAAATGTTTTCACCCAGAGAGTGGTAGGAATCTGGAACTCACTAGCTGTAAGGGTGGGAGAGGCAGAAACCCTCGTAACATGGAGGAAGTATTTAAATGTGTGCTCGTGATGCCAAGGCACAGAAGGCTATAGTTGAGAGAGTGCTGCTGGAAAAGCCCAGCAGTTCAGGCAGCATCCGAGGAACAGGAAAATTGACATTTCAGGCAAAAGCCTTTCATTAGGGAGAGCTGGAATTGAGATGAGAATAGTTTGTTGTTGTGTTGGACAGGTTCTCATGCAATGGGCTGAAGGGCCTTATTCTATGCTGTGGACCTCAATGCCACTGACCATATGCTATTGTTGACAGAAATTGAATAATAAAAAGTTGCTGCTTTGGGCAAAATCTTGGGTTTTGAGTCAGTGGTGTCCTGAGCAGATCTTCGGACCCAGCTGATAGGAATAGTTTATATTTACCAACCAGTTTCTAAACTCCATGCCATTTTCCAAGACAGAAAGAGTCAGGTAATTTCCAAAACAGGCAGGTTGCTAACCCTAACCTTAACCATTACCTCAACCCTAACTCTAATGCTAACCCTAACCCTATCGCATATCACAGCTCTGCCTGTCTTTTGTCTATTTGCCCTTACTGAGCAGAAAGACTTCCATCACAGTATAGACCCAGTGCTCACTCCCATTAGGTGGAGGGCATCACAGATGTCCACTACCCCTCTTTGTGGATAAATGCTTCCTGATTCCTCTTGAAGAAGAATAGCTCTCCTTGATGACCCTGCTTGCTCTCGAATTTCCACCACATTCTACCCATCATTTCTGCTGACTCCTCACGGCTATCCACATTGCCTGTCTTGTTTCCAAGCTAATTCCTGAATCATGTCCCAAGCTTATCACCCTAGGGAGGTAGGAAGAAGGAGCAAGAGTAGGCCACTTGGCTCTTCAAACCTGTCCCACATTTAACAAGATCATGGCTGATCCAATTGTAACCTCAACTCCTGCGTGTCTCTGATAATCTTTCATCCCCTCGGTCATTGAGAATCCACCTACCCTGCCTTAAAAATATTTGAAGATTCTTGAGGAAAGGAATTCTAAATACTCACCACCCTCTGAGAGACAAAATGTTTCCTCATCTCTGTCTTGATGGGCGACCCCTGACTTTTAAACCCTGACCCATGTCCAGTGCATTGATTTTAATCATCGATTTCTTTTGCAGAGCCGGATAAATGCCATCAGCATATGCGGGAAGGCAAAACCAACACTCTCCTTCTGAGGAAGGGTCCCGAAACGTTAACTCTGATTTCTCTCCACACCTGCTGAGCTTTTCCAGCAATTTCTGTTGTTGTTTCTGATTTACAGCATCCGCAGTCCTTTGGTTTTGTCGACACTCTCCTATTCACTACGTTGGTGAGCTCCTGAAGAGATTCAGTTACTCCAGACAGACATGATCTACCCTTCACATATCCACAGTGACTCTGTTTAGTCAACCCCCAAAGTCTCAGTGACCCTGCTTCTGATTACAGATCCCAGCAGCTTGCCCACGAGTGATTATCTGAGAACAAATTTCCCACATTCTCAATCTCTCCCACAATTGTGCACATAAAGTGCTCATTTATACAGATCCTTAATCTGACCATCTGCTTTTATTGGTGAGAGGCTAGTGGGCTCTGAGGTATTTTGTAACCTTGAAATGAATCATCGAAGACATGTTAATAGATTCTGGGAAAGACTATGCAGATTTTAGGCTCATCGTGTGAAGAATTTGTTTAGGCAATGCTGCTTCCCCCAGCAATGAGGTACTGGTCACTTCAAATACACATCACACAGTGTTGGAACAGGACAAGGGAGCACAAACTACTCGAAAGCTTTGATTTGGTGCTGGCCTGACATTCCTCAGCCCAGTCACACTCGAGGGTTCCAAGTTTCTGATACACTGACCCTGTGTTCATCATCCTTTAAAGAGCCAAACCCAAAACACTGCAACACCAGTGATCCTTAAAGGGTCAGGCATCCACATTACAGGGAGGTTAATTTTGACAAGTTTTTCAAGTACCTGGGTAAAAGCTAGCCATTCTGTTTAAAGCTATAGAGTTTGTGGAGTGCTGCCATATCTTCACCAAGGGGCAGATGAGATTATAATCTGCCTACTTGAAGATAGTCTGCCAATGTCTTGTGGGTTTTTGCCCTCAGAAGGGCATTTATACCTGATGGGGCATTAACTCCCATAAGGTAAAAACTAGATGTGGCTAATATAGTACTGAATGATTCAACAGATGGTCCTCATATTACAGTCACAGGCACATCACGGTCTGTGCTAATGATATGCTATATGGCTACAAATAGTAGCACATCTCCGTCAGCATTTCATGCTTCAAGTGGCCCCAGTAAAGATGGAAGCCGTGACCTTGATACTGTCAGGACATATGCAATAATACAATGAATAGTATGACCCTTAAACGCCAATTGTTTACAGAGAATGAGACAGGGCAGAACACAGTGATGTGTGTGTGTGTGTCACAGTGTTTGGGGAGAGAGGAAAATCGGTCCCATGCTGATTGTCAAGACGGGCTCCTCCGTGATGTCACTGATTGGAGACAGTTCAGTGGGTCAGGCAATGTATTCAGTGGACACCTTCATTAGCATTCTTCTGGAGTTAAAAAGTGTGGTGCTGGAAAAGCACAGCAGGTCAGGCAGCATCCGAGGAGCAGGAGATTTGATGTTTCAGTCATAAGGCTTTCATCAGGAATATTGGGGGCAGGGAGGAAGAGGGCTGGGGGTGGGGGGGGTAGGGTGGGATCTAAGAGATAAATAGGAAGGTGATAGTGGGGTTGGGGGGAAGGTAGCTGGGAGTGGAATAGGTGGGCGGTGAAAATGATAGGTCGGAGGGGAGGGTGGAAGGGATAGGTGGGAAGGAAGATGGACAGGTGGGACTGTTCAAGACGGTGGTGCTGAGTTGGAGGGTTGGATCTGGGATGAGGTGGAGGGAAGGGAGATAAGGAAACTGGTGAAATTGACATTAATGCCGTGTGGTTGGAGGTCCCAAGGCGGAAGATGAGGCTTTTTTCCTCCAGGCGTCGGGTAGCTTGGATTTGGCAGTGGAGGAGGCCCAGGACTTGCATGTCCTTGGTGGAGTGGGAGGGAGGGTTGAAGTGGTTAGCCACAGGGCCATGGGGTTGTTAGTGTATGTGCCCTAGAGATGTTCCCTGAAACATTGCAGTAGGGGACACTCCAATACATTACTGAGGGAGTACCACACTCTAAATGGTGATGGATTACACATTAAAATAAGCTCAATCTGACCTCTTGGGTGAGTATAAGATTCTATTTCATAAAGAGCTGAGGAACTAATTGTGGTGGCAATTTATCGTTCAAGCACATAAGGTCAGTTGCGAGCTAGGGGATTGGCTTGGCAGTACACTGAAGGAAGGGTAATATCACTGTAATTCAGAAGCCCAGGTTAATCTTCATGGGTAACAAATTCCAAACCCACCATGGCAACTGGACAAATTCAGGTTTAATTACTTAATACTTTTGGAATTAAAAGCTCAACCAAACCATTGCTGATTGTATGAAAACCCATCTGATTCGCAGACTCCTTGAAGGAAATCTGCCGTCCTTACCTGGGATGGCCTACCTGGGATGGCCTACCTGGGCTAGCCTACCTGGGCTGGCCTATCTGGGCTGGCCTACCTGGTATGGTCTACCTGGGCTGGCCTATCTGGGCTGGCCTACCTGGTATGGTCTACCTGGGCTGGCCTATTTGGGATGGCCTACCAGGGCTGGCCTACCTGGGCTGGCCTATTTGGGATGGCCTACCAGGGCTGGCCTACCTGGGCTGGCCTACCTGGGCTGGTCTACTTGGGCTGGCCTACCTGGGCTAGCCTACCTGGGCTGGTTACCTGGACTAGCCTACCTGGGCTGGCCTACCAGGGCTGGCCTACCTGGGCTGGCCTACCTGGGCTGGCCTACCTGGGCTGGCCTACCAGGGTTGGCCTACCAGGGCTGGCTGGTCTACCAGGGCTGGCCTACCTGGGCTGGCCTACCTGGGCTGGCCTATTTGGGATGGCCTACCTTGGCTGGCCTACCTGGGCTGGTCTACCTGGACTAGCCTACCTGGGCTGGCCTACCTGGGCTGGCCTACCAGGGCTGGCCTACCTGTGCTGGCCTACCTGGGCTAGCCTACCTGGGCTGGCCTACCTGTGCTGGCCTACCTGGGCTGGCCTACCTGTGCTGGTCTACCTGTGCTGGCCTACCTGGGCTGGCCTACCTGGGCTAGCCTACCTGGGCTGGCCTATTTGGGATGGCCTACCAGGGCTGGCCTACCAGGGCTGGTCTACCTGTGCTGGCCTACCTGGGCTGGCCTACCTGGGCTAGCCTACCTGGGCTGGCCTACCTGGGCTAGCCTACCTGGGCTGGCCTATTTGGGATGGCCTACCAGGGCTGGCCTACCAGGGCTGGTCTACCTGGGCTAGGCTACCTGGGCTGGCCTACTTGGGCTGGCCTATTTGGGATGGCCTTCCACGGCTGGCCTACCAGGGCTGGTCTACCTGGGCTAGCCTACCTGGGCTGGCCTACCTGGGCTGGCCTACTTGGGATGGCCTACCAGGGCTGGCCTACCTGGGCTGGCCTACCTGTGCCTTTAGACCCAACAGCAAGATGGTTAACCCTTAAACGCCCTCTGAAGTAGCCTAGCAAGCCAGACAGTAGAATCAAACTGCAACACAGCAAAACATCCAATAGCCATCTGAAATTGACCTAGGCATCAGAAGTTACTATGGGAAACTTAACCCTGTCAATTCTTTTTTTAAAAAATCCACCTCGCTAACATTTGGAGCCTAACATTGTCTTGGAAGTCTGATGCCATGAGTGCGATAAGGTCCCAGGTATCACCATTACCATCTCTGGGAGTGCCCAGTCTGAGTAGCAGGTCCGATCCACGCAAGATGCTATGGAGTCAGCTGCTCTGAGACCCTTCAATATTGACTCCTTGAACCTCATAGCATCAAGTCAAACTTGGGCAAGGAATCCACTTGCTGATTACCAATATCTCCTCACCCTCCAGAGCTGATGAACTTAGCACTCCTCCATGTTGAACATTATTTTGATGAGGCACTGAGGGCACAGGGCGCAGGGGACTCTAATGTCCATCCCCAACAGAGGCTTGGAAATGCTATTGTCTATGCTGGCTGAATCCTAAAATATCCATCAGCTTCTTGTCAATTATCAGTAAAGGTGTCAACAACAAGGCTGTCGAGTGACACTTGCTCAGCAATAACCTGCTCGGTGATGCCCTGCTTGGTTTCTAGCAGGCCACTCCACTCCTGATCTAACATGGACAAAAAAGCTGACTTCCAGAGGCGAGATGAAAGTGACAGCCCATGGTATCGAGTCTACATTGAACTGAATGTGGCTCAAGGAGAGCAAGCAAAAGTGGAGTCAAGGAGAATCATGGGACAACTCTCCACTGGTGGAGTCATAGCTCAGGTCCGAAACGTTACTGCACGAGTTCCTCAGGATACTGTCCAAGGACCAACCACTTTCAGCTTCTTCATCAATGACCTTTCTCCATCAAAACCTCAGGAGTGGTGATAATTGCTGATGATTGCATAATGTTCAGTTGTATCCCTGATTCCTCAGATATGGAATCAGCAAGTGTCCAAATGTAGCAAACGCTAGATAAGACCGGGCTTGTGCTGATAAGTTACGAGTAACATTTGTAGTCTGCAATTACCATCGCGACTTGCTGGATGAGTGCAACTCCGGTGATAAGTTAGAAGCTCAACACCATCCAGGATAAAGAACCCTGTCAATTGGCATCCATCCACCACCAATGCACATTGGCAACTGTGTGTGCCATCTACAAGATGCACGGCAACACCTCACTAAAGTTACTTAGACAGCTCCTTCAGAAACTATTCAGCAGGTCAAGGGCAGCAGATATCTGAGAACATCACCACCTACAAGCTCCCCCCTCAAGCCACACACCATCCTGACTTGTGACTATATCTCCATATTTTCAGTGTCATTGGGTTGCAAGCCTAGAACTCCTTCCCTAACAACATTGGGGGGTGGGGGCGTACCTTCGCTAAGTGGCTGCTGTGCTTTAATGAGGTGGTTCACCACCGTTTTCTCAATGGTAATTCTGTCACAACGCTAGTCCTTTTTCCCAAAGTTACTGTGTCCTTGAGTTTTCTCAGAGGGGTTGTAAAACACCTCAGGCTCCGAAACGGCTGAGTTGATGGAAAGGTGAATGGCTTATTGGGGCCCTTTTTATTTACCCCTAAACAGATATTACGAAAGGCTTTCATGTTTTAGAAATAACTTATATAATGAAAGGGGGAGTGGCCAGTCCTGGTAGCTGAGGTTTTTGGTTCAGTTCAGCAGTTGTGTGTATAAACAAAGGCTGGGTACTTTCTCTCCTTCTGATTTTCAACTGGGAGTTGCCTGTGCCATGTTTTACTGTTTGTGCTCAGGGATGTGTGTGTTTTCAGAATAGCGTCATTAAGTTGGGTTTGGATAGGATACGTTATCGGGTATTCTATTTTCTGTTCTTTGTGTTGCATTCCATAATTTTGTAAATAAACTTTGTTTGTTTAAAACTTGGCAGTCGACCCAGCTAATTTACCCTGGGAATATCCATGATACACCTAGCGAAACAAATAGCAAAGTTATGGTCTGGGTTACCTGCTTAAAGAGGTTTTGAGGGGATCTGGCCTAGTCCATAATAATTCAGATTGGGAGACAGGTGCTGGCCTTGCTTAGGAAAAGGCCAACATAGAAAGTAGGAACCAAAGCAGACCATTCAGCCCTTTGTCATTCACTATGAGGAGTCATTGATCATGCAGGTCAGTACCTACTTTCTCTTCATAACCTTCAATTCCTTTAGCTATATTTAACTCCTTCTGATAAACATTCAATGCTTTGGCCTCAACTGTTTTCTACAGGCAGAGAATTCCACAGACTCCTCAGTCTCTGGATGAAGGCATTTCTCCTCATCTCAGTCCAAAATGGCTTACCTCGTATCCTGAGACTGTCACCCCTGCCTGGTTCTGGACTCCCCGGGAATGCTCCACTGGGAAAATCCTTCCTGTTTCTGCTTGAGGTACGTCACTGTGAGAGAGTGAAAGAAAAACGCGAAAGCCGATTCCCTGGTCACTAAAAGCTGCGGATGCTATAGATCTGAAATGAAAACAGAAAGAGAAACTCAGTAGGCCTGGCAACTTCTGGAGAGAGAGCAACAGAGTTAATATTTTGAGTCCAATCTTGGGGTGGTGACAGATCAATTGGTGTGGGCTGGGCGTTGTGGCTGATGTTAGGTTAGGGTGAGGGGGTGGATGGGGAACTTTTTGGGGGTTCAGGAGGAGTAGTCAGGGAAGAGTCAAGGCCAGTTCTGATGTTTCTCAGGAATTAGCTTGGAGTTTTCTTTCTGACATTTCTTTGGAAGCTATCTAGGTAAGTGTGTCAGAAACATTTAACTCACAGTGAAAGATTTTTGCAGCAAGTCCCCAGACACATGGCAACTGTCTCAGATCATAAATGATAGAATAGATCACAGAATCATAACAGTGTGGAAGTAGGCTATTCAGCCCATTGAGTCCACACCAACTCTCCAAAGAGCATCCCATCCAGACCCGCCTTCCTAACTTATCCCTAAAACCCTACATTCCCCATGACTAACCCACCTAGCCTGCACATCCCTGGACACTATGGACAATTTCTCATGGCCAATCCACCCTAACCTGCACATCTTTGCACTGGTGTGGATACTGGGGTACCCAGGGGAAACCCAAGTAAGCACAGGCAGAAGGTACAAACTCCACACAGACAGTCGTCTGAGGGTGGAATCGAACCTAGGTCCCTGGTGCTGTGAGGGAACCTACTGAACCACCCCCGTGCTGCCCACTGCCTCTTGGAAAGTCTACCATTTTGGTCAATTCCCACTCACCACATGGGGCCCTGAGATATGCAATGGCTGCATGTTCCATCTTTGACGGTCGGGAAGACAGGAAGATTGGGCCAGAATTCCAGGTGTTAACAGGATGTCTGTCAAAGTTACAGCAACAGAATACAAAAGAAGGAAAATATTAGCCATTGTTTGTTGAAACCAATGAGATCCTCCATTGCTGCTGCACAGTCACTCTTTCAGAGCTGTCAGCTGAAGAGTTTAAACAATGCAATCTATTCTTCCAAACTCAAAATTTTCTTCCTGGAAGAGTTACTGAAAAGCTGACCTTCTGGTTTTTAATTAAATGCATTGCTGGGTAGCTATGCTGAAATGAGACAGTCCGACTCTAGACCGGACAGATGGCTCATCTCTCCCTGGTGCAACTGCCAAACCATCTGGCCCATAATAATATTTTGATTCGTGTTTCATTATTCTGGTGCCGGATGTAATATCTATTGTCTTCATGACCTTTGTCTCCAGTTCTCAAACTGGAGAAGTCACAAGCTCTGACTCTGTAGAGTTTGTGGTTTCAGTGAAAGGGGAGACAATTGAGCCTGAACTGCTGTGCTCTTCCAGCACCACTAATCCAGAATCTGGTTTCCAGCATCTGCAGTCATTGTTTTTACCAGGTAAAAATAGCTCCCGACAGCTTCTGGCATGCCAGGTGCTGATGTCTACTTTATGTTAGTGCTGGGGTTTGTGTGAGCTCGGCAGATGTGCGATGTGGACTGCTTAGTATCCTCTTGCTTTCCTTTTTGATCAGCAATGCTATTCCATACACCTCTGGATTACTTTTTAACCACCACTTGGTCACCCTTGTTGCAAATTGATCAAATGATCAAATATCAGCCAACAGCAACTGACCAAACATCAGCCAATGGCAATAAATATAAGTGATGGTCAGATAAGTGGGAGGGAATCAAATTATAATGGAGTTAGCGTTGCTTTTGTTACCACTTTCTCTTGAACATATACAGCTCATGTGGGCTCCTCACAACGCCAGAACCCAGGTGACCTTCTCCATTTCACAGACCCCCACCCCCTCCCCCCCCTGCATTGGCACACCCACCTTGTTGATTGCAGCAAGGTTAATTTCAAAAGGAACCCCTCTCTTATGGAAACATTTCTTCCTGTCCTAAAGGCAGCCGACTGAGCAAATCTTTCCTGAATTAAAGTAAAAGGGTGAGTTTGTTCATTGCAAACATTGGGTTGAATTAATGCAGAAATATAAATGCTCACAGGCTGGAAATAAGAAGTGAGTTCCAAGTCCTTGTGGAGATGTTGTAGCTCAGGTTGTGGATGAGATTGTTGACTCGCTCGCCAAGCTGGTGGGTTCGTTTGCAGATGGTTCGTCACCATGCTAGGTAACACCACCAACGCGCCGACCCCGGGCACATTGATGATGATGAAATGTTTGCAAACAAACTCACCAGTTCAGCGAGCAAGTCAACAACCCCATAAGAAGTGAGTCTAAAAGGTTTACAAAATACAGATCAATCGCTGAGTTGCTCGAGAAGAATTGAAAGTTGGAACCATCGCAGTAAAGGTTACTAGTGTCGTCGGCATTTGCAGGTGAACAGTCTGCTTCACAATCCTTAGTTTTTCAGGGTTGTTGAAATTCTGTAGTTCTGACGCCTCTTCTAACTGATAGGATCTACGCCAGCTCTTCAACAACCCCCTGCTATTTATGTGCTTGCAGAAGATTTGTGGATACCCTTTTACTTTAATTGCCATTCCATTCTCATATTCAGGTCTTTCCAATCTTAATTTTCTCCTGTCTCTGCCCCTCCCTCCCCCGCCACATTAGCAAATGATACTTAATGATATCATTGTCTGGGATCATTGAAGTATTTCTTCCTTCACAGGAACATGGGAGTCACGGGTTGGGTCAGTGTGAATTACTCCTTCCTACTGGCCCTGCAGAATGTGAGCAGTGAGCCACCTTCATAAACTGCTGTAGTCCATGTTGTGTGAATACATCCACCGTGCTGTTAGGGAGGGAGTTTTCGTATTTGGACCCAACGCTGGTGATGGAGTAGCCAAACGTTTCCAAGTCAGGACAATGTGCGACTTCTCATGGAACTGGTGGAACTTGGTGTTTCCATGCATTTGCTGTTCTTGTCCTTCTAAGTTGTGGATGTTATAAGTATGGAAGGTGCAGTCCAAAATGCTTCAGTGAGTTGCTTCAGAGCACCTTGTAGATAGTATCCATAGCAGTGAATGTTCAAGGTGTTCGATGGCAGGTTGTTTGATGGCACGGTTCCTGCCTGTTGCTGTAACCACACTCATCCAGGCAGGTCAGGAGTATTCCATCACACTCCTGACTTCTGCTCTGTACATTGTGGACAGGCTTTTGGGAGACAATCACTCATTGCTGTATTCCTTGCCTCTGACCTCCTTTTGTAGCCACAGTTATATAGATGGTCCAGTTCCGTTTCTGGTCAATGGTAAGCCCACCAGCCCGCCTTGTTGAAAGTGGAGGATTCAGCGATGGTGATACCAAAGAACAAATGTCAATGGCCTCTTCAGCTGTTGTGTCTAGGTCCTGGGTTTAGATTCCTGGCAGTGACTTCCAGGTTATTTTCTCCGACTGTTTTCACTGTTACTTTGAAAGATCTCCTGATATCCTGTGATAGATTGACTCACTCCACTGCTCAACTTCCTACATTGTCTCCAGCACAGCATCTAGGAGCTCTCTGGCTAATTGCTCCAGCACTGATGTTTCTACCTACGCAGCATGTATTTCTCAACCATTCCCGACACTTGCTGAATCATCGCTTTTAAGAAATGATGACTGGCTTCTATTGATACATGAATCAGGGTTTACCTGCTCAGTGTGCTACCACTCAGCAGTGGGTTTTGTGCACTGGAGTACACTCCACATCAAAGAAAACAGCAGGCCCTACACTGTTCTCAGTGTCTGCTGATTAATTGTATATCATTATTCCCTTACTCATCAACAAAACTTGTTTTGTTTCAGTCCACCAATCTCATTGAATCACGGAATCTCCACAGCTCGGAAAAAGGCCATTTGGCCCATTGAGTTCACACCCTCCGAACAACATCCCACCCAGAACCCCCCTCACTCTAACTCTGTAACGTAGTGTTTTACCATGGCTAACCCACCTAGCCTACATATGCCTAGACACTACAGGCAATTTATCATGGCCAATTCACCTAACATCCAGGATTAGATTAGATTACTTACAGTGTGGAAACAGGCCCTTTGGCCCAACAAGTCCACACCGACCCTCCAAAGAGCAACCCATCCAGACCCATTCCCCCTACACTACAGGCAATTTAGCATGGCCAATTCACCTAACCTGCACATTTCTTTGGACTGTGGGAGGAAACCGGAGCACCTGGAGGAAACCTACACGGACACAGGGAGAATGTGCAAACTCCACACAGACGGTTGCCTGAGGCGCGATTTGAACCTGGGTCTCTGGCACTGAGAGGCAACAGTGCTAACCACTGCACCACCTTGCTGCCCACCCTTGAGTTCTGGTTAAATTTGACATTTTGGCTCTTTAATGTTGCCTCCACAATTATCAGATACAAAAACTGTCTCTTCTGAGTCAGTATTCCTTGGAAAATGTCCAACAGCAAACACTCATCCATCATTTTTATCACTGCTTTGGTTTTCTTATATGTGGACATTAACTATAACCCTTTCACAAAGATCAAATGGTTCTTATTTTGGTTGTTAATTGGCTTAATTTCTGTAATTAAATGTAACTTTCCATGATATGTTTTGAAATATTGGTCGTATTAAATTAACATGAGACAATTTGACAAATTACACATTGACACTTGAGTAATAGCAGAAACATTCAGTTCCCCATCTCTCCAATTAGCCTTCATTGTGGCTACAGAAATAAAAAATGATATCACCCAGATTGGACATAAATGTCTTTTAAAAATATTTATCTCTCAAAATACTTAGGCCCTTTCTCCTTTTTTGAAAATGAGTGAAATTCCTGCTCTTAGTATAATTTACTGCTTCAATTGAGAAATCACTGGAGTCTTTGCCTTTGGAATGTTTGCTTTTTGTGAAGATGATTTTATTAGCGTTAATGAGATACTGGCAGCCAGTCAGGGTGCTTTGCAATATGAACCATTACTGATTTTAAACATCTTGCAATATACTAGGGTGCTTGGCATGCTGTAAGCGACAGAGGAACAGCTGGAAAGTGGGATTATGCTGGATAGCTCTTTTTCAGCTGAATGACCTCTCTGTGTGCCATCATCTCTCAATATTCCCGTGTTTCTACAAGCCATTAAATTGGGATTAAGAGAGCACTTGCATATCATCTTCCAGAATGCTAGGAGATTTCAAAGTGCCTCACTGTGAAGGAAGTGTTTTTGAAGCTTGGCATCGATTGTAATTTAGAACAGTGTAATGTAACAGCAGCCAATTCATTCATTGCAAAGTCCCACAAACTATAATAAAGTGTACAGCCTGAGTACATCTTTTAGTAATGTTGTTGGAGGTGTAAGTGCTTGTTCAGACTCTTCCCAGGTCTTTTACGAATAGCATAATAGCTTTCACGTCGAAATGAGACAGCGATCTAAAACACTCCATCTGATAGGCATGGCAATATTCTCTTAGTACTCAATTGGAGGTTACATTTTCAAGTCTCTGCTTGAACTCAAGAGCTGCTTCAGAACTGAGAGTGTTTTTTACTGGGTTCAGGTTATTTACATTAAAACACAGGTGGTGGTTATTGAATTAGACAATTTTGTGGGAAGTAACTCAAAAACAAGTGTAAAAACATCTGTGTATTGTTAAACCCGAGCATGTGTTGAGATCTGTGCCTGAAAGTAGAACATTGTAGTCAATAAATCCTGAAACAAGTCTATTCTAAATCAATGGTAATACGCAATGTGACATGATGAATTAATAACCTCATATTAAAGGAGCATCTAGGAAACAGTGATCATAACATGATAGAATTTTGTGTTCTGTTTTAGTCTGAGCAGGCTTTAGATTAACATTTTGGATGTAAATAAAAACAATTTGTGCATGAAGGCAAAAGTGGACTAGAAAATTAAAATGTAGGACAGTAGAAAAGTAGAAATTTAAAATACATGCTCAATAAATCTCTGGAAAATTTTATCTCTGTGTTAAAGAAAACTCCTAACAGAAAGATGTACCTTTGTAAATAGGAAGTTAAGGATTATATCAAATTGAAAACAACACTGTCCAATTCTGTGAGGATGAGTGGTATGTTAGAAGATTGGACACATATTCAGAAACAACAAGGAATGATTGGAAAATAATAAATTTAAAAATGTTAAAAAGAAATCTAGCTGTAAATATTGCAACAGATATTAGGAGTTTCGACAAATATTTAAAAAATAAAAGAGTAAATAAAACGTGCATTGCCATCTGGAGAGTGAGTCTGGGGAATTATTTACAGAATAGAAAGAAATGCCGGAGGTGTCAAAAAGATGTTTTGTTTCTGTCTTCATTGCAAAAGAGTTAAAAAAAAACTTCCCATGGGTACCTGAAGATCAAGGAATGAAAATGAGGGAGAAATTGCTCTGGGTCTAGAGTCACATGTAGACCAGACCAGGTGAGGATGGCAGATTTCCTTCCCTAAAGGCCATAAGTGAACCAGACAGATTGTTACACCAAGCAACATATGTTACACCATTAGATTAACTTGTTATTCCAGATTTTTATTGAATTCAAATACCACCATGTGTTGGGATTCAATCCATGTTCTCAGAGCATTAGCCTGGAGTTCTGAATTCCTAGTCCAGTAACAATTTCATTACACCATTGCCTCTCAAGTTACAGTGAATGCAGTATGAGGCAAATAAATAGTTGCAGTGTGTATGTGTGGCATGAGAACTGATTCCTTCTGCTCTCAGCCCTGTACCATCCATCAATTGTTAGAGAGTCTTGCCGCTCAGGAGGACAGGAAATCAGTTCCATGCCCCTGTGTACTCTTAATGCAGGCCTTGCATTAGCTGTGTGTATCATTGCTGATAGACGCTTCTTTTAAGAAGCGTTTGCACCACATATTGACATTTTTAATCAACCTCTATTCAGATATCTACTTACACACCTCAGGGGCAGGTGCACCCAGACCTCCTGGCTCCCAGGGAGGGGGACTACCACAAGAGCCCGATTTACACTACACAGATTTTTGATCAACCTGTCTAGCCATGTCATTCTACCCCCTCTGGAACAGGTGGAGATTGCACCTCCTGGCTCAGAGGTAGGGGCACCACCATAAGAGTCCTATTTGCACCACACACACCTATTTTTCCCAATCAAACTGCTCAGAGATGTTACTACACACCTCTGGAGCAGGTGGGGCTTGAACCTGGGCCTCCTGGTCCAGGGGTAGGGACACTGCCAATGAGCTACAAGCTGGCCTCTTACACCACAATGGATGCATTTCACATGCATGATGATATGATTGCAAAACGATTTCAACCAGACTCTGCATGTTCATAATTGATGCAATTTCCCCCTTGAAGGGTTTCCCATTGTGCAGGTGTCGAGCCCATATTTTGGCCACCAAAGTGACACTGATTATTCAGATCAGACGTGATCTTATAGAATGGCAGAGTAAGCTTGAAGGGCCGAGCGGCCTGCTTGTGTTCCTCATTCGCATGTTTGTATGTTCAAACGTTCGCAACTGCCCACTCCGGGTGTGGCCATAGCCATTTTCCATTCGCAATTTCCAAACGCAGTGTGAAAACGCTAAAGTGCACTGTCAGTGGACTGGAGATGACCCCTGGCAGTGGGGAGAGGCTGACAGGGTCGTGGATGTGGGACGTAAGCGGCCCATGTCACGTATCCTGAGGCACTGGTGCCAGATTCCAAGATGGAGATTCAGTGAAGCACGTGGAAAGCTGCTCAAAGGTTCACAATAGAAATCCTCAGCATCAAGTTTCTATCCAGGGATGGAGATAGAATGAAGAGTTGCATGAGGTCAGATAAGGTAGCAATGATGGTGATAATGAATGATAATTCCCATTAATAGGCATCTACTGCTCACTAGCTAGAATCTTGTTTTTTGACATCTGGAATTTACTTGTGACTTTTTGCTGCAAATGCACAATGTGTACAGTCTGATCCGTAAGGTGGCCAAGTGCTTTCTCAAGACTCTTGACCAAACTACATTGGTGAGAGGCTGTCACTAGGGTGGCATAGTGGCTCAGTGGTTCGCACTGCTGCCTTACTACACCCGGGACCTGGGCTCGATTCCACCCTCGGGCGCAGAGCTTTCACGTTCTCCCCATGTCTGTGTGGGTTTTCCCTGTGTGCTCCGGTTTCCTCCCACAGTCCAGAGATGTGCAGGTGAGGGTGGATTCACCATGGAAAATGCAGAGTTACAGGTACGGGTGGGATGTTCTTTGGAGGATCAGTGTGAACTCAATGGGCCGAATGGCCTGTTCCAACACTGAAGGGATTATATTCATGAAACTGCTCTCTGTTCCTGAAACCATAAACATCAAAAGGACGAATCTAAGCAGCTTGAAAGGTTCTTTTTAGAGTTTGTGAAAGTAGCTACATCAATGTCATTGATTTCAATATTTTGATCAGTGTCAAACATTGCTAAACATCAACATGGCCAATAAAAGGGAAGCTAAGTGACTGGAATATCTGACACCTTTTATTTTTCCTCAGGGCACAATCAAGCATACATTGGCAATTTAAAAGAAATGTGTGAATCCATCAATGCTGAATCCTGATGGAGACTACTAATAGTTGGACTAATCAACTCACAGACATAAAGCCCCTTTAGGATATGCAGATAAGCTAATAATTGCAAATTGTTGATAATCAGTGGAAAAACAAGAGCTCCAAAAAGCCACAGATTTAGTCCACTGACCGATAGGCTACCCAAGGAAGTGAGTAAACTGCCTCTTGATCTAATCCCACTCTTTACAGTGACATTCCTGTCGACCATCAACCCATTCAGGCAAACTTTGCAAATCATATGCTGTTAGACCCAGGAAATTACAGACCTTGAAGTAAGAACAGAAGTTGCTGGAAAAGCTCAGCAGGTCTGTGGAGAGAAATCAGAGTTTGCGCCCACTGGACTTGCTGAGCTTTTCCAGCAATTTCTGTTTTTGTTTCTGATTTACAGCATCTGTAGTTCTTTCGCTCTTAATTATAGACCTTGATTTTAACGGATTTCCTTCCCCCAACCCTTGCCAGCACCTCTGCCCTTCCAGGCTGGAAAGAAAAAGATGGGGTGGATCTACGCCAGAAAATAGAATGAAAAAAGCATGACAGGCCTCTGCAGGCCTCAACAAAGCAAGTGATAGTGAGGAATTAAGGGAATCAGATCAGAGGTCAAACATTGAGAGTACTTCATGTGAACCACTGTACATGTGGTGTATTGACCCTGACCACATCAGAATCTGCAGCCTCTGTGATTATATCCTCCTTATGGTGTGGCCACCGGAACTGCACACTGCTCTCCGACTGTGGCCAAACCAATTTCTCATGCAGCTCCATCACAATCTCCCTGCTCATGTATTGAGTGCCTTAATTAATAAAGTTAAAAACCACACAACACCAGGTTATAATCCAACAGGTTTATTTGGAAGAACGAGCTTTCGGAGCGCTGCCCCTTCGTCAGGTAGTTAGTGGGACAGGATCATAGGCACTCAGAATTTATAGCTCAAAATCATAGTGTCATATAACTGATACGATATATAGATTGTTTTCACCTTTAGAATGGCCCTCCTCATCTTGGTTAATAAAGGCAAGTGTCCCCAATGTCCTTTAACCATCTGTCGTGCTACTTTCAAATAACTATGGACACCAAGGTCTCTTTGATCTTCAGTATGAAGCTGGTGCTTATCATTCATAATGGCTTTGTTAGTCATTCCAAAATGCATCACCTCACACTTTTCAGGATTAAATTCCATTTGCCACTGTTTGGCCCAACTGACCAGCCCACACATACCATCCTGTCACCTCAGACTTTCCTCTTCGCCATTTACCATGGCACCAATTTTAGTGCCACCCCTGCAAACTTACTGAGTAACCTTCGACATTTATATCCAAATTGTTAAGGCACAATACATACATCCTGGGACCTAACAGCGAACCCTGTGGTACACCACCGGCCTCGAGTCACAAATACAGTTTCTGGTGATCCTTTCACAGTTGTAGCAATCAAGTGGGAGAACCAAAGGATTATGGGAGCAGGACTAGGCCATCATCTAGCAAGAACTCTTCTGTTATTTATGATTGATTTACGAAACATGGTCCCATCTAACCTTCAATTCTAAAGTACTCTTTCTGCTGATATTAAGGCAAAACAACCATTTTGTTACAAAGCTAAATACGGTGGGCGAATGTCTAAATAAATGACTAATCAGGTGGAGATCTAGAGAGCAATTGAGTCCTTTTGGGCTGTACTGTAAAATATTTGCATAATCCTTCCCATGTACCATGTTACTAAGATGTTAAATGCACAAAAAATATATAGTATGGAAACAGACTCTTCAGTCCAACTCATTCCCACAGACCAGATATCCTAAATCAACCTCGTCCCATCTTGTTGAATTTACATTAGAATTAATCTCACATCCAAAGGTGTGTTTCATAATGATTTGAAAGGAATTTGTGGTTAGAAAAGTTGCTCTTTTCAGCTTACAGGGACAATATAGAGTTGACAGTTGATCCAATGTCCTATGGTTCTGGACATCTGTTCCTTGGGAGAAGCCGAACAGTGATTAACAGTATGAACAATCTGACGCTGTCCTTGAGAGAGGTTATGTTGCCATGAACACATTGCTCACCCATCTTATTGACCCAAATGTCTTTGGCATTGTTTATCCTCATGTCAAACTTTCACAGAGAGACATTTGTTTGTCTCTTCTCCTCTGTATTTGGAATCAACATGCATTGACAGGTCTATTACATCCTGATAGAGGTTCGATTGCAATTTCAGTGTGCAAAGCCGCAACTTCACAACTTAAAGCTTTAGCTTAAGCTCGAAATAGATTAAGCTGGATTCATATCCTGCTGGTACATCAGCAATGATTCAAGGATTCTATTCGTTGACCAGCTGCTGTCTCCTCAGAGATTTTTAATTCAGAATAATTTAGGAGTAGCAGTGCTGCTGCTCTGGGTTACTTCTGATGGAAGTAAGAGAAATATTATTCCAATGTTGGAGCTAATTAAAGAGGGATAATGCTTTCTTGTGGAACTGGACTAAGGATAAGCAGAAATGCGCCAGGGTACAGATGCTTTAGGTGGGACAGAGGTTTTGGAAAGTGCTATTGATGCTTTACTATTAATTCTGGCTATTGAGGGAGTGCAGCGTAGGTTCACGAGGTCAATTCCTGGAATGGCAGGATTGCCTTACACGGAAAGACTGAAGCGACTGGGCTTGTATACCCTTGAGTTTAGAAGACTGAGAGGGGATCTGATTGAAACGTATAGGCTTATGAAAGGACTGGACACTCTGGCAGGAGGGAACATATTTCCGTTGATGGGGGAGTGCCGAACCAGAGGACACAACTTAAAAATACGGGGTAGACCATTTAGGACAGAGATGAGGAGAAACTACTTCACCCAGAGAGTGGTGGCTGTGTGGAATGCTCTGCCCCAGAGGGCAGTGGAGGCCCAGTCTCTGGATTCTTTTAAGAAAGAATTGGATAGAGCTCTTAAAGATAGTGGGGTCAAGGGGTATGGAGATAAGGCTGGAACAGGATACTGATTAGGAATGATCAGCCATGATCATTATGAATGGCGGTGCAGGCTCGAAGGGCAGAATGGCCTACTCCTGCATCTATTGTCTATTGTCTATTGTCTATTGTCTACTACTTAAATTAGGATTTAAATGGAAGCTGTCGTGGGAATTGAAGACAGTTGCTGTATAACGTAATGGCTCTGAAAGAGTTAATGCTGCAGACTGCAATAGGTTACACTCAGTCTGATGATGTTATACTGTCCTGAGTGGAGAATTTTATGTTTCTAGCTAACTTTCACTCAATTTATCCTTGTTCAACATTTTTGTGGGCAACTGTTGCGAGTTCTAAAAACCTTTCCAATTTACTCACTTCCTAGTATCTTTTGCAGAATGATAGTGTTTCTTTCAAATTGTTGCTATTCTTAAATTCGTTATTAAGACACAGATGATGCATCCTTTTCCGAGAGTCTTTCTTTCTGCTTAAGACTGGAAAGGATAAAATCAGCATAATTAGCTCTGTTTTTCCCAACTTGCACCCCAATACTATTCTGAATTAGAATTTCATATTCAGTTTGAGCGTGAGAAACTTTGGTTGGAAAGAACTGTGCTTAACTTAAATGAAGAAAATTACAAAGGACAGATTAATAGGAATGATAGTAAGGAAGCAATCTCCCTGGGACGAATCGTTGCTGAAAGCTATTAAACATCTCTTCAAAAGTCTGCTGCTACATCTCTACTAATTTATCTTTTAACCTCGTTTTCTAGTTGACGTTAACATTGAATTACTGGCATGTTGGTAGAATAGAATAGAACAGAATTGAACACAATAGAATAGCCTTTATTATCCCATGCAATGGAGCGAGTGCAGTGACAAGTTTGTAATGTTGCCACTTGCTGCCATCTTAGGTACAGGCTACCTAGGTACAGATATTTTAAGTGTTGCCACAGAATTGAAATAGTAAAAGAAATAGACTAGCAGGGGAATATAGAGTTTAAAACGTCCAGAATGATAAAATAAAGTATCTTTAAAGTACTCAAGTTATGGTCATTTTTCAATGAATCCGTACCCACTTGGCTTCAGAACCCAAGACCTTGCTGCCTTCATGCGCCAGGCTCCAGCCTGTGACTCACATCCAGGTCTCATTTCCCCTGGCTAGCCCAGGCTCACTCCAGGCTCTGGGATTGGGATTTCAATTAGAGTAAGATGAGGCAATAGCACCTATCACTGCGACACCACTGGTGTAACATCACACTCGGAATTACCTTGCTAAACACAATCTGCACTCTTTAAGACTAGCAAGGATAAAATCAGCATAATTAGCTCTGTTTTTCCCAACTTGCACCCCAATACTATTCTGAATTAGAATTTCATATTCAGTTTGAGCGTGAGAAACTTTGGTTGGAAACAACTGTGCTTAACTTAAATGAAGAAAATTACAAAGGACAGATTAATAGGAATGATAGTAGGCAAGCATGGACAGATATTTAAGGAGATAATTCATGACTTCCAGCAAATGCATCCTTGTAAAGAGAAAAGATGTTAAAAGTGGGATAAACCAACTGTGGCTAACCAAGGAAGTTAAGGAGAATATTAAATTGCAAGGAAAAGCACGCACAGAGACCAAAGTCAGTGATAGCCCAGGGACTGGGATAAATGCAGAATCCAACATAGGAGGACTAAGAAGATAATAAAGACAGAGAAAATAGACAATGAGGGAAAACAAATAAAGAGAATAAAAACTGACAATAAGAGCTTCTTTAAATACACAAAAAGGAAGCGAGAGGTCAAAGTGAACATAGGCTCCTTCTAAAATGATTCTGAAGACACAGTTAGAGGGAACAAGGAAATAGCAGAAGAGATATGACAGACATATCAGTCTGTCCAATGGAAGATACTTTGAAGATTTCATTGTTACCAAGGGGGAGGAATTATGGAGCATCACCATTACTAAAGAAGTACTATCGGACAAGCTAAAGGGGCTAAAGGCAGATAAGTCCCTTGGTCCTAATGGCTTGCATCCTAGAATTCCAAAAAGGTAGCTACGGAGGTAATGGATGTATTGGTCATAATTTCCCAAAGATCATTGGATTCTGGAGGAGTACCAGAGGATTGTAAAAGTGCTAATGTAACATCCCTGCTCAAAATGTGAGGGAGGTGAAAAGGGGATAACTATAGACTAATTAGCAACACATCTAGTATTGGAAAAGTGTTGGAATCAACTATTAAGGAAATAGTGGCAGAACATTTGGAAAATCATAATGTAATCAAGCAGTGTCAGCATGGTTTTGTGGAAAGGAAATTGTACCTGACTAATTTATGAGAGTTTTTCGAGGAATTCTCAAGCCAAGTGGATACAGGGAGACCAGTAGAGTGTTGCATTTGAACTTCCAGAAGGTGTTCGATTAGGTATCTCACAAAAAGTTGCCCTAAGGTACAAGCTCACAGTATTGGAGGTGGAATATGGACATGGACAGACAACTGGCTCATGGGCTGGAAACAGTGAGTGGGAATAAGGGGTTCTTTCTCTGGTTGGTGACCCATGACTAGTAGGGTTCCCCATCGATCAATGCTGGAACTCACAGCTGTGTACAATACATATTACTGACTTGGAGGGAGATAGCTACATTTTCAGAGGACACAGGATAAGTAGAAAGACAGGTGTGTGAAAGGGATACAAAGGGTTGCAGAGAGATATTGATAGGTTAAATAAGGGGGCAAAAAATAGAAAATTGAGTAAAAAGTGAGAAAATGCGTAATTGTTCATTTTGGAAGGGAGAACAAAAAAAAACAGAATATTATTTAAATGGAGAGAAACTGCAGAAAGCTGCAGCATAAAGGGATTTGTGGACGAAACACAGAAAACTAGCCCATGGGTGCAGCAGGTAATCAGGAAGGCTAATGGAATGTTATTCCTTACTTCAAGGGAGTTGGAACATAAAGTAGGGCAGTCTTACCTCATCTGTACAAGTTGCTGATGAGACCACATCTGGAGCACTGTGGGCAGTTTTGGTCCCCTTATTTAAGGAGAGATATCATTTCATTGGAGGCAGTTCAGACAAGGTTCACTAAGGTGATCCCTGGTACGGAGGGATTGTGTTATGAGCAAAGACTAAGCCGAGTGGGGATGTACTCACTAGAGTTTAGAAGAATTAGAGGTGATCTCATTGAAACGTATAGGATTCATAATGGACTTGACAGGATAAATGTTGAGAGGATGTTCCCCTCATGGGAGAGTCTAGGACCAAAGGGTATAGCCACAGGATAAAGGGGCATCAATTTAAGACTGAGATGAAGAGGAATTTCTTTTCTTAGAGAGTTGAGAATCTTTGGAACTCTTTGCCACAGAGAGCTGTGGGGGCAGAGTCCTTGTGTGTATTTAACGCTGAGATAGATTGATTCTTGATCGGTTGAGGAATCAAGGTCGGAAAATGTCGGAAAGTGCATGTTAGGAATGTCAGCTCAGCCATGACCCTAATGAATGGTGGAGCAGCCTCGTGGGGTCAAATGGCCTATTCCTGTTCCTATTTCTTACGGTCTTATGGAAATTAATTGTGTTAGGGATCCCATTAGGGTAGCACCGACGGCATTTAGTTCACTGTCAATGTAAAGCCATGTAAGTGAGTAATGACACTACCTTGCCTGCACTCCAAGTTGTTTACTACTTTGAAAGTTTTCCTCCCCATGATAGTTATAATTTGTTTTAGTCAGCCTTGTAAAACCATCCTGGTATTGACTAGGTACAAGGTTTACCTGATGGAAAAACTTCCATTAACTTTGGGGTGAAGGAGATGAAAGAGCAGGCACTGACATTGCGACTATGTTGGAGCGTTTATTTCTGCGAGGCATATGTTTATGCAACAGGGACTATAGACTCAGTCAGTCTCAATATAGATTTCTCTAGACGTTAATGCCTCAGAACATTGCACATTAGTGTGATATGCCAGCTGTTGGCTCATGTCTTGCAGTCCAGTACTGCATCATTATCTGCACCAGTCACGTCCCCCACTGCAATGCATTTTGACCTATGCCACATTAATCAGACAAGAGCTCAGCACTGCCTCAAGAAGGTCTATTCAATCATTCTGAGCAGTTCATTTCCTTCCCACTGGAACCAGAAATATATAGCAAGAACTAAAGGTACTGTGGACTCGCACAGTTCTCAGAGTTGCAAAGAAACTTGTCTTCTCAAAAGCCCATACAAAAAAACCCTTTCCAATTTCATGAACAGGAAAGCTTTTGTGTCAAGCTTATTTACAATGTCACACTGCACATGAATACCTATTGCCCAGAGGAAATAAATTCATAACCTGACTCAATATGGGTTTTGTGAAAGTGGAGTACTGACTGGTAAGTTTAGCAGCATTTATTACTATGGGGAAGCAGTGGACCAGAAGGAGGCCATTTGGCCAATTGAGGCCATGCTAGTTCTCGTCAACCTGATCAGTCCTGTTTGTTCCCATAGCCCTGCAAGTTAGGTTTCTTCAAATTGCCATCCAAATGACCTTGAAATAATTTAAGGCTTCCATTTCTATCACCCTGAGGGGGAGGTGCCAGTGTCAGACAGGAGTGGACAAAGTCAGACGTCACATGATGCCAGGTTATAGTCCAACAGGTTCAATTAAAATCACAAGCTTTCAGAGCACAGGGAACGTCACCTCACCTGATAAAGGAGCAGTGCTCTGAAAGCTTGTGGTTTCAAATAAACCTGTTGGACTATAACCTGGTGTCATGTGACTTCCAACTTCTATCACCAGTGGAGGCAGCCAGTATTTTTTCAATGTATATTCATTTATAGCCATCTGTAGCTAAGCCAGTGTTCATTGCCCATTCCAAGTGCCCTTGAAAAGGTGATGGCGAGCTGCTACGGTCCCTGGTGATAGGGTGCACATACATAGGAAGGGAGTTTTGAGATATTGATGCAGGGACAGTAAATAAATAGCGAGATAGTTCCAGTTGAGCATAGGGTGTGGCTGGGAGAGGAACAAGCAGATGGTGGTACTGTGTGCTCTGCTGCCCTTTGTCCTTCAAAGTGATTCAGATTTTGGAAGGTGCTGTCAAAGGGGTCATGGTGAGATGTTACAGCGCACCTTATAAATGGTACACACAGTTGTCACTGAGTCTGTATGGTGAAGACCAGTTGACATGGTGGATTGTGTGCCATTCAAGTGCACCGATTTTCCGTCTAGTCTTAGACTCCCCCACCTTGAGAAAAAAAATACCTTGGATAACCACTCTACCTATGCCCCTCGTGATTTATAAGCTTTGGCATTCTCTTTAGCCACAGGTGAGGTCCCGGAAGATTGGAGAATAGCCAATGGTTTTCCTTTGTGTCAAGCTTCTTGAGTGCTCTCATCCAGGCAAGAGGGGTATAATTCATCAGAATCTTCACTTGCTTCTTGTAGACGCAAAATTTGTATTCGGTTTTTTATGGATTTCCTTTTTGACGGGAGTGATAAAATACTTGTTGATGGAATCTAATATTTTTCGTTTCTAATTTCATCGCCTGTCACAGGTACACAGTTACTGTCAGGGTGAGTGAGAGGAAATTGAGTTTTTTTAATTAAACAACCCACAAATGTGTCCTGCAAAACCAAACAGACAAAGCTGAGTAAATGTAACACAAGAGGGAGCAAATCTTGATCAGCAAACCTGAGTCCCTTCTATGTTTTAGTGCCAGCTCTACATTCCTTAATTTATTTTTTTAATTTAAGTCAATAACTTCCCTCCCAAAGATATTTCGAAGTTTTTTTCACAGGGAATGTTTGAGGCATGATTAAGGGAAAATTAGGTAAATTTAAACAAGGAATTAGGAGGATTAAAAGGGGCAACAAAATGCCCTTGACAAATAAAAATAAGAAGAATCTCATGACATTTTATACATATATTAGGAGCAAAAGGGTAACTAGAAAGGGAAAGGTTCGGTCCACTCAAGGACAAAAGGGAGAATTTGTACATGGAGCCAGAGAAAGCGGTGAGGCCCTTAATGAGTATTTTGCAATGGTATTCACCAAGGAGAAAACCATGGATGTTGGGAAAATCAGGGAGGGGAAGACTGACTTTCTGGGGCATGCCAATATTCAGAAGGAGAAGGTGTTTGGTGTCTTGAAAAACATTAAGGTAGATAAGACCTCAGGGCCTGATGGGATCTATCCCAGGATTCTGAGGGAGGAAAGGGAAGAGATTACTGGAGCCTTGGCAGAGATCTTAGAGTCAGAGAGTCATACAGCATGGAAACGGAGTCTTTGGTTCAATTTGTTGGTTGAACCCTTTATTTCAATTTGTCTCTGCCAACGAGACATCCCAATCTGACTTAGTCCCATTTTCCAGCATTTGGCCCACAGTCCTCTAAACCCTTCCTATTCATCTACCCGTCCATGTTATAATTGCATCAGCTTCCACCACTTCCTCTGGTAGCTCACTCCATACACATATCACCGTCTGTATGAAAAAGATACCCCTCAGGACCCTTTTAAATTCTTTTCCTTTCACATTAAACTTATGCCGTCTAGTCTTAGACTCCCCCACCTTGAGAAAGAAAATACCTTGGATAACCACTCTACCTATGCCCCTCGTGGTTTATAAGCTTTGGCATTCTCTTTAGCCACAGGTGAG
Organism: Chiloscyllium punctatum; assembly: GCF_047496795.1. Classification (NCBI taxonomy): domain Eukaryota; kingdom Metazoa; phylum Chordata; class Chondrichthyes; order Orectolobiformes; family Hemiscylliidae; genus Chiloscyllium; species Chiloscyllium punctatum. The sequence goes on from NC_092778.1 coordinate 18,064,586, forward strand.
GTCCCGGAAGATTGGAGAATAGCCAATGGTTTTCCTTTGTTTAGGAAGAGCAAGACAAACAATCCAGAAAATTATGAGTATTAGGTGAGTATTACATCAGTGGTTGGGAAATTATTGGAGCAAATCCTTAGGGACAGGATTCAGTTTCATTTGGAAAGTAATGGGCTTATTAAGGATGGTCAGCACGGCTTTCTGAGTCTTTCTCACAAATTTGACTGAGTATTCTTAGGAAGAGACAAGGATGATTGTTGAGGGTAAAGCAGTGGATGTTGTCTATATATGGTTTTCATGAAAGCATTTGACAGCTCCCTGAAAGTGGCATCACTAGTGGATAAGGTGATAAAAAATGCATTTGCCTTCATTAGTCAGTATTGCGTATAAAAGTTGGCAAGTCATGTTACAGCTGTATAAGACTTCAGCCAGGCCACATTTGGAGTATTGTGTGCTGATTTGGTGGCCTCACTATTGGAAGGATGTGGAGGCTTTGGAGAGAGTACTGAAAGGTTTATGAGGTTGTTGCCTGGATTGGAGAGTATTAACTAAAAGGCGACGTTGAATAGAGTCGAATTGTTTTTGCTAGCGCAGCAGAGACTGAAGGGTGCGAGCTGATAAAAGTATATAAAACTATGAGAGGCAAAGAAAGGGTGGAAAATTGAAGTCCTTTTCCCAGGATGGAAATATCAAATCTGGGGGGGGCGTAGGTGAGAGGCGGAAAGTTTAAAAGAGATGTGTGAAGAATGTGTTTTACACACTGAGTGTACTAGGTGCCTGGAACGTAGAACTAGTGGAGGTGGTAAATCAGATACGATAATAATGTTTGTGAAGCATATAGAGAGACACATGAACAGAGGGAATAGAGGGACACAGACGAAGTGCAAGCAGATGGGGTTAGTTTAGAATGTTGCCATGGTTGGCACAGACATGGTGGGCCAAATGGCCTGTTCCTTTGCTATACTGGTCTATGTAAATCTTTGAATGACTGATACTTGTTGCTCCAAATTGCAGCATCTCACAGAGGCTGCCTATGGATCAAAGATGCTGAGATAGTTATCACTTCCATCCTCAGAGGTATCCTGAGATCTGTCTCTTTTATTCATTGTACAATTGTCACACATGCTCCAACTGGACATCTCACATGGCCCACATTAAAGGAATTGAAGTAGATCTCAGTAAATTAGAGGATGTTATGGCTGGACTTATTAAAATAATGTTAGAACCCAATTTATGCCAATGTAGAAGTGGGAATTTGGAACAACCTTTCAGTCATTGGTAAATGTTCAGGAAGCAGCTGCTGGTTCAGAGCTGGATTAACAATAGTGGGAAGCCAGGGTCTGAGGTGTTGTCTTCACCTGGTGCCTGTAAATTAGGAGAGGATGGATTTATTTGGGCAAGAATGATTTCTTAGCTTAGTTTGCAATTGTGTAAGGTGGTCCAAAGTTAATTTTGCAGCAAAACTTCCACCAAGATTAACCTTGATTCTAATCTGTCCAACATGTCCCTCAGGAGATAGCAGTTTGAATTGGATCAGAGAAGTTGATATATTTTGATGTACAAGACAGCACAGTTGTGCTAAATGTTCATCATTTTTTCTGGCAATTTATACATTTTATTTCATTGACTAACATCTGAAAGTAAGCATGGTGGAAAGGTTAATGATTCTCCATGTGGTCTGTCCTGTACATAGATTCTAGGGAGGAGCAGACAGAGGAAGAGCTGAATTCTCTAATGGATGATTGTATTCTGCAGCCTGTCACTGAATGCAGTTCTTGCAGGTGTGAACTTTCTGAGCCACTGAGCAACAGGCCCCAAATACAATGCACAATCTTTCCACAGACATACACAAAAAGACAGGCAGATTATCAAGCCTGTTTATCCCATCCAGCAGATGGTACCATCTCACTTGCTGCTGTCTTGCCACCTAAGGTTGAACCTCACAACATGCCCATTCCAGGGAAATCTCCAGCCAATTCCTTCCTTATTCACTAAGGCTCCAGAAGAGCCACATTACACTCTAACCCGATCATGAAATCCCAGCAGCTATGAATTTGAGGTGAGATTCATCCCAAATTAGTATGATCCATCTGAATACAAATAAATCTCAATTAATTTACAATTGATAGTTTCCCCTCAGAGCTGCCTTTGTGAGCTACTGCAGCCCGCATGCTGTAGGTAGGAGACCCACAATGCACGTGGGGAAGGAATTCCAGGATTTTGATCCAGCCACATCGAAGGAACGGCGATATATTTTCAAGTCAGGATTGTGAGTGGCTTGGAGGGTGACTTCCAGATAGTGGTTTTCCCATGTATCTGCTGCCCCTGTCCTATGAGATGGAAATGGTCATGAATTTGGAAGATGCTATCTCAGGACCTTTGGTGAATATCTGCAGTGCGCCTTGTACGCCTTGCTGCTACTGAGCATTGGTGGTGGAGGAAGTGGATGTTTGGGGATGTGGTGCTGATGAAGTGGACTGTTTTGTCCTGGATGATGTCAAGCTTCTTGAGTGTTGTTGGAGCTGCACCCATCCAGGAAAGTGGGGAGAATTCCAGCACACTCCTGACTTGTGCCTTGGAAATGGTGGACAGGCTTTGGGGAGTCAGGAGGTGAGTTACTCACCACAGTATTCCTAGCCTCTGGCCTGCTCTAGTAGGCCACTGTATTTTTGGGCTGTGTCTAGTTGAGTTTCTGGTCAGTGGTAACTCCCAGGAAGTTGAGAGTGGATGATTCAGTAATGGTAACACCATTAAATGTCAAGGGATGGTGGTTACATCCTCTCTTATTGGAGATGGACATTGCCTGGCATTTATGTGGCGCAAATGTTACTTGCCACTTGTCAGCCCAAGCCTGAATATTTTTCAGATCTTGTTGCATTCAAACATGGACTATTTCAATTTCTGAGGAATTGTGAATGGTGCTGAACATTATGCAATCATCAGCAAACATTCCCCCTTCTGACCTTCTGATGGAGAGAAGGTCATTGATGAAGCAGCAGCTGAAGATGTTTGGGCCTAAGACACTATCCTGAGGAACTCCTGCAGAGATGTGCTGGAGTTGAGATGACTGACCTCCAACAACCATGATTGTCTGCTTATGTATCATGTATGACTCCAACCAGGAGAAAATTTGCCCCAATTCACTTTGGTTCTATTATGCTCAGGCAGCTTGATGCCACACTCAATCAAATGTGGCCTTAATGTCTCCGCAGGAGTTCTTCAGGGTAGTGTTCCAGGCCCAACTATCTTCAGCTGCTTCATGTTGAGGCTGGTATAATTTCAATGCCAATGTTGGTGGGCAGAGTGAGCATGAAGTCACTATTCATGGAAGGTGTCCTGATCTGTTGGTATCCAAGATGGAGGCCTGGAGGAATAAGTGATGAGCTAGAGTCACCAGGAAACTACTTTGACTCCCATGTCTGGAACTGTCTGGTGGGTGGGAGATAGGAATCAACATACAAATCAGGAGAGATTAACTAATAAAGAGATGCTAATACACACAAACAGACCTCTTGCCACTCACTAATGAGAATCCTGTCTCACCATTCATTATATGGCTGGAAAATGGCATTTCCTGTTTTTTGACATCGAGAATTGCATTGCTGGCCACCTCACTCGATTTTCCCAACTTTCCCACCATTCCGGAACCGGGAAGATTCGGGGTCATGGCCTGAAAATGTAGCTTCCTTACGAAGCTCATCGTTGATGGAGTTTTGTCAAGTAGGGTTTATAGGGGTTATGGTATAGAGGCAGTGACCCTATCTCTGAACTGGGATGCCTGGGTTCAAGTTCCACCTGCTGCTGAGATGTGTTTATAATATCCCCGAACAGGTTGATCAGAAAATACCTCAGGGAAAGGGCTTTAAGAATCACAAAACCAGGGGTGTGTCAGTAATGCTGAGGCACAAGTCAGCCATGTTGGAACAGGTTTGAAGAGAATGTCCTCCTGTACCCAATTTCCTACAATCTCTACCTAGTACAGTTTTTCACATTCACTTCATCTGTTTTAATTCCTTTTGGAATTTTCTGACCCTATTTGTTTTTCACAGTCATTTTGGAGACACTTGCTCAATTTAACTTGAAGGGCTTCACTAGATTTAACTAATGAATAAAAACTAAATTACAGAATGCTCACAGTTTGCTCCAAAACAGTTCTCATGCTGATGTGGGATTCATTATGTTTTCTCTTTTTGTCTATGAAAGCTTTACTGGGCACATGGACTATGACTGCAGAAAATGGCTCGAATCATCAATGAACCATTCTGATGAATCCCTTTCCCTCCGCAAAGCTGCTCTGCTCACTTCCCCGACAGCTTCACTTCCTCCAACTTCTCACATGTGGCTTTGTGTATGAAACAAAATCTATCAGTTGCTCTTTATAGCTGTTGGAAGCCTGTTGAGAATTGCAAAGGCTTACTGTTTTATCTGGTTACATTGGAGTGGAAATGAAATGTGTCGACCCCTTGAAGAGAGATTCAGTGGTGCCTTTAATGCAACGGTGCTCTTGACTAATGTGACTCAAAGTCACTACATGTGCGAGAAGGATCCTGTTGAAATAAAGGAAGATTGTGGTCTCGTTAAGTCACTGCAGCTAATGCTGTTCCTCTATTACATGTAGACTGGCAGCCAGCATATCTTCCTCATTGCCTTTAGGGAAACAACAGCCATCTGAGGCAGTGAGATGCAGAGAAAACTAATTAAGCCCTTCTCAGCTTATGAACCTGTTGAATATGTGTCAATGATATTGGAACAAAATTCTCTGGTGATGTCTTTCTTTATGCAGCTGTCATCTATTCACTAAATATCCTTTCCCTCTACTTTTCAGAATATGGCAACAGGGAGACTCCATTGAGATATCTATATCCCAAGTCTGAAACGATTCTAATTACAGATGAGTTTATAAAGCAGAAAATTACTGACAGAAGCTTGAACACCAAATGGCTATTAATAATTGCTAGGATGGACTGATTCCTCTCCTTGTCCCCCTATTCCCAGACTGGCCATTATAAAATGAAGGTGATATTATCAATTATATATAAACTAGGTTGGACAGAGTTTGGTCTCAGTAGCATGTCAACCAAGTTCCTTAAATTAACAAATAAATAATTACATTATTGCAAAACAGAGCTACTCATGCAAAGAAAATTAATAAATGGCTTGAAATCTGCAAATATTTCTAACTACACCACTTGAGAAATAATACACATGCAAACCCAATCTCTTCCAATTCGGTGGGGCGGTGTGGACTTGTTGGGCCGAAGGGCCTGTTTCCACACTGTAGTAATCTAATCTAATCTAATCTAATCTAATCTAAAATATAAGAAATCTGAAGAACTTTGCTTTACAAATTAACCAATTATTGATCTGTAACCAATGTCACTGTCAACAAAACCTATTGGAACTGTGGTTTCCTCCTGGATAAGTTATGGCCAATTGAATTTCTTTTCTCGAACCAGTGATGTAGATTCAGATTTCTCATTGAATAAGCCTTTACTTGCGGTGATGAGGTCTTCCAGTGGGTTTCAATTGCCAAATTTAGATGAGTTGTGTTTTGGGGGGCAGAAAGTTTCTCCCAATTCCATGTTCTCTCCAGGAGTCTGCATTTTAAATCTATATATTTTATACCGACCAACTAAGTCATGTACTCTCTTTCTGTGAATCAGTGTCCCCAGTCAAACAGCTAAAGTTTTGTAACATTTTAGGACGGGTTCCCTGCTTTTGAACGCAATGGGAGGCATTTTAAACAAAACCTGAACAGCGTGGATTATTGCCTCTGCTGTTGGTCCTGGGAGAAAATGACATTTTGTATTGTCAGGGCCTCCAAATCCATGCGACAAAACAGGGCACGGATTTCCACCTGTCTGCCATTTCAGAGCAAATGTCAGGAATCATACAGGGCGGCCTTGGACGAACAATGGTTGTCCATGTGCCCTGTGACCTTTAAAAGACAGTGCCAGCACCAGGGATGCTGGTCAGTTGGAGTCACAGAGTCATTGAGTCCTACAGCACAGAGGCAGGCCCTTTGGCCCAAACTGGTCCATGCCAACCAAAATGTCCATCCAAACTGACCCCCTTTCTCTGCCTTCAGTTCATATCCTTCTAAACCTTTCTTATCCATGTATTTGTCCAAATGCCTTTTAAATGTTGTTAATGTGACCGCCTCAGCCACTTCCACTGGCAGCTCATTCCATATGTGTACTACCCTCTGTGTAAAAAGGTTGCCTCTTAGGTTTCCTTTTATTCTTTCCCCTCTAACGTTAAACTGATGCCCTCTAGCCTTTGATTTCCCAACCTTGGGAAAAAGACTGAGTGCATTTACCCTCTCATGATCTTATAAACCTCTATAAGGTCTCCCCTCAGTCTCCTATGCTCTAAAGAAAAAAGTCCTAGCTTGTCCAACCTCTCCCTATAAATCAGACTGGCAACAGTCCTTGTAAATTTCTTCAGCACTCTTTCCAGTTTAATAACATTCTTCCAAGGCAATGTGACCAAAACTTAACACAGTACTCCAAGTGCAACCTCACCAACATCCTGGATAACTGCAACATAACTTCCCAACTTCCATACTTAGTTCTGAGGGACCTGGACAGTGATGCGCTGTTCCTGGTAAGATAGGGCTAGAATTGTATCAGAGGGCCGTACGGGTGCTTGGGTAATTAATGAGGCAAGTCTGATCAGATATGGCAAGAGATTACACTGACATCACAGCAAAAAGCCTGACAATAAGACTCAGCTAACTGACACTTTGTCAATATAATGTGAGAGTCAACCCTATCACCAATTATAAAATACTGCAGATTTCTTAACAGTGTTTTTAAACTAATCCATCACCTTCAAAGATTTGTATTTGTGAAGTTGACTGGCGTAACATCCACTCCCTCCACCACCGATGCTCAGTAGCAGTGGTGTGTACTGCCTACAAAATGCTCTGCAGAAATTCACCAAAGATCCTCATGCAGCACCTTCCAAACCACAACAACTTCCATCTAGAAGGACAAGAGCAGCAGATACATGGGAACACCACCACCTGCAAATTCCCCTGCACATCACTGACCATTCTGATTTGGAATTATATTGTCGTTCCTTCACTGTCGCTGGGTCAAATTCCTGGAATTCCCTTCCTGAGGACATTGTGGGTCAACCAACAGCACACTGCAGCGATTCAAGATGGCAGCTCCCCATCACCTTCTCAAGGGCAACTAGGGATGGGGCATCAAATGCTGGCCAGCCAGTGACATCCACAATTTTTTTAAAAAAGCCTTGGATTCTGTGCTTCAGTGCCCCTTTAAAAACTTATGTCATTTTATTTCAATGTCTTTTCTCATTCTTGCAGCTAAGATGATTGACTTAACACTTTTTTGCATGATTTTCTCCTGTCACATTAAGTAGTTTGTCTGAATTCTCCTGAGATTTGTTATTACCCTACACACTTTATTTTGGATTTTGTGTCATTTGCAAACTTTGGAATTATACCGTGTATCTCCAAGTCCAGACCATTATTATAATATTGAAAAGAGCTGTGACACTGTTACTGATCCTGAGGAGACATTGCTATTTATCTTAATATCATATGAGTCTGTTCCATCATTCAATGAGATCATGGCTGGTCTGGTAATTCTTCCCTTCACCTTCCTGCCTTTTCCTCATACCCTTGATTGTGTTACTGTTTGAAAATATGTCTTCAGTCTAAAATGCCATCTCACTTCAACTCTCCGCCTCCTGTCTTTTCGTCAATGTTACTGTTCCTTTCATTGAATAGAAATCGCTTTTGCTAACAAGTTTTATGGTGTATTAACAAACATCTCTTGAAAGTTTCAGCCCAATGACCCCTAATAATTCACTTTACTACGTAAAACTTTATGATGGATGAGCACCAGTTATCCTGAGGGAAACTTTGGAGGGAACCAGCTACTAGATGTTTGGATGAGTTCTTTGCCCTGACCCCAAGGTCAGACGACCGATTTGCACATCAGGACCTCCACCAGAGTTTCCTCTGGCTTTGCCCTGCACAGGCCTGGGTCACCATCTTGGCTCAGTGGTTAGCACTGCAGCCTCACAATGTTCAATTCCAGCCTCGGGCAACTATCTGAGTGGAGTTTTCACATTCTCCCTGTGTCTGTGTGAGTTTCCTCTGGATGCACCGGTTTCCTCCCACAGTCCAAAGATGTGCAGGTTAGGTGGATTGGCCATGCTAAATTGCCCCATAGAGTCCAGGGATATGCAGGTTAGGTGGAGTAGGCATGGCAAATGCAGGGATGGAGTAGGGGGATGTAGGTCTGGAGCTTTGGAGGGTCAGTGTGGACTCGATGGCATGAGTAGCCTGTTTCCATACAATAGGGAGTAGCCTGTTTCCATACTATAGATGAACAATTCCATTCATCTACTCCATTCATAACCCTCATCAAAGGTTTCAATCAAGTTTCTCAATCATTAGTTGAAATAGTTCTCTCTTTTGAGTCAGAGGGATTGATTGATTAATAAACATTACATTTAAAACAGGTACTTGTGTTTTGAATTGCAACTTTCGGTCGCACACCTAATCAGCAATGCATGTCAAGAAAAGCAGCAGTGAGGCGAAGGTGAGATACTGTTTGTGTAAAGTAAATAGGAGAGAGTTCTGGGGATTCACAGCTTTGACCTTGCTTGCCAATGTACATGTGAGTAATGGCATGCATTGCTAATAGATCATTATTTTCCCAGCAAGTTTGAGCTCACATTATTAAAATAAGAGAAAAGCAAAACACTGTGACATTGAAACAGTTCACTTTCCATCTGGCTCAGTCAGGGTGGAGAGTTGAATGTACCATTTCAACAAAAGCATTTTTTTAACGATGGTTAGATGCGAATTCTCTAGCCTCAATTCAAAATAAAACCTCACACTGACAGTCAAATCCTGTTCAAAGATTCAAATAAATGCAAACGTTTATTTTTAGCTTAAAGCAATTTAAGACTTTATTCTTGATGCTGTCTTATTTCAATGACATTATTAAGGAAATGGTAAAGAATGAAAGGGAGCCAAACTCATCAAACTGTTATCAAATTCTTCTCCGAATATTTTCATTAAGGTGCTCACTATCTGCAGATTGCAAATTAAACTCTGGGACAATTTAATGTTTAAATACATGCAGTGAAGCAGCAGTAAAAGGCAAGGAAAGATCAGGTCAGAAAGTGTGTGGGATTTTGCTGCTGAGAGTCCTCCACTTGGGGGTCGGGGTGAGGACCTCGTGTGCGATGGGACGTTCTCAGGACCTGCGCCAACTCTGCCAGTGGCAATGGCCCATCATCTGTTACTCCAAATGGGGCAGAACATGAACTACAAAAACTGTGCCTGTTGAAGCCTCTCTACAAGTGACGCCAAACTATTTCTGGTAGGTCTACAAGGAGCAAGAATCGCAGTGGCTTTCTTACTGAAATTGTTTGTGTTTGCTTGCAGACTCTCAAATGAGTTCCAAAAGGATTTCATGGGTCTGCCTTGTTAAGATGAATACCCATTGATGCAGACATTAATGTGGAACCCATGGAAAATGGATGTCAGCAACTGGAATTACCTGGAAGCTTCTGCATCACCTTTTAACAAACAACAATTCCGCTTGCCGATGTCAGCTGTTAACATTGGCACAAGCTTCCCATTATCCTGTCACTGAGTTACAGCCTCACCTCATGTTTAAGCAACACTTATTTTAGACAGCAGCAAAGCATAGCCTAATACAAAGAAAATTCTATCCAGCGGATCAAAGAAATGCCAGCAATCTAACCAGCAATGGCAAGGTAACGCAAGGAGGGATGCGCTTTGTTTCTTGTCTACTCAGGTTACCAACATTGTCTATTCTTTGAACGCAACTCTTGCACAACCAATTCTTCACACTACTTTTAATCTGGTCTAACCCAGTGGATGTGGTCTATCTAGACTTCCAAAAGGCCTTTGATAAGGTGCCACACGGGAGGCTGCTGAGCAAGGTGAGGGCTCATGGTGTTCGAGGTGAGCTCCTGGGATGGATTGAGGATTGGCTGTCTGACAGAAGGCAGAGAGTTGGGATAAAAGGTTCTTTTTCAGAATGGCAGCCGGTGACGAGCGGTGTCCCACAGGGTTCAGTGTTGGGGCCACAGCTGTTCGCATTATATATAAATGATCTGGATGAAGGGACTGGGGGCATTCTAGCAAAGTTTGCTGATGATACGAAGATAGGTGGCCAGGCAGGTAGTACTGAGGAAGTGGGGAGGCTACAGAAGGATCTAGATAGTTTGGGAGAGTGGTCCAGGAAATGGCTGATGGAATTCAACGTGAACAAATGCGAGGTCTTGCACTTTGGCAAAAAGAATAAAAGCACAGACTACTTTCGAAACGGTGAGAAAATTCATAAAGCCAAAGTACAAAGGGATCTGGGAGTGCTAGTCGAGGATTGTCTAAAGGTCAACATGCAGGTTGAGTCTGTGATTAAGAAAGCGAATGCGATGTTGTCACTAATCTCAAGAGGGTTGGAATATAAAAACACCATTGTGCTACTGAGACTTTATAAAGCTCTGGTTAGGCCCCATTTGGAGTACTGTGTCCAGTTTTGGTCCCCACACCTCAGGAAGGACATACTGGCACTGGAACGTGTCCAGCGGAGATTCACACGATGATCCCTGGAATGGTAGGCCTAACATATGAGGAATGGCTGAGGATCTTGGGATTGTATTCATTGGAGTTTAGAAGATTAAGGGGAGACTTAATAGAGACGTACAAGATAATACATGGCTTGGAAAGGGTGGATGCTAGGAAATTGTTTCCGTTAGGTGAGGAGACTAGGACCCGTGGACACAGCCTTAGAATTAGAGGGGGTAAATTCAGAACAGAAATGCGGAGACATTTCTTCAGCCAGAGAGTGGTGGGCCTGTGGAATTCATTGCCGCAGAGTGCAGTGGAGGCCGGGACGCTAAATGTCTTCAAGGCAGAGATTGATAGATTCTTGTTGTCTCGGGGAATTAAGGGCTACGGGGAGAATGCGGGTAAGTGGAGTTGAAGTGCCCAGCAGCCATGATTGAATGGCGGAGTGGACTCGATGGGCCGAATGGCCTTACTTCCACTCCTATGTCTTATGGTCTTATGGTCTTATGGTCTTATAATCAGTGCTTATCCTTCTACACCTTTAATACCAATAATTGTCATGAACTAGCTGAAACTATTTTGACAACCTCATACTCCCAAATTTCTTTTCCTGTCACACTCCTCAATTCCTAGCTTTACCCTCATTTGTTCCCTTGCAGGAGACATTGGAGCCCAGTATTCACTGAAGGCAGACTACCCCACTCCAAGGGGCTCAGTAGTTAGCACAGTTGGCTCAATGCACTTTGGACCCAGGGTTCGTTTCCAGCCTTGGGTGACTGTGTGGGTTTACTCCGGGTGCTCTAGTTTCCTTCCACGGTCCAAAAACATGCAGGTTAGGGTAGATTAGCTGTGCTAATTTGCCCATAGTGACCAAGGATGTGCATGAGAATTCAGAGTTACAGGGTAAGTTCTGCTCTTTGGAGGGTCAGGGTTGACTTGCTGGGCCGAATGGCCTGTTTCCACAGTGTAGGGACTCTAAGCTATGCAAATCCTTTAACACCAATAATCTGTGTGCACCAGGTGAAAACAACTTTCCTCAACTTTGACCCACACAATTCCATTTCCTGTCACACTGGGCACACTTTCCTCAGTTCCTGGCTCATTCACACCCAATGGGCACTGAAGACAGACCACCCTACTCCAAGGGGACAGACAAACAAAAACAGAAATTGCTGGAGAAACTCAGCAGGCCTGGCAACATCTGTGGAGAGAGTGAACATTTCGACTGTTCTTTGGAAGGTGCTAACCCCATTTCAAACTCTCACTGCCTTCTGTCACAAGTCCAAATACCTGAGAGAAACTCAGTCTGCTCTTACCATGGGATTGGCTGATACTTTTGCTAGACTCACGTTGACGAATGAGCACGGTTGTCCTGAAGCTTTGTGGAACAGGTTCGAGATTAGAGTGGTGCTGAAAAAACACAGCAGTTCAGACAGCATCTGAGGAGCAGGAAAATTGACGTTTCGGGCAAAAGCCCTTCATGAGGAATAGAGAGGAGCAGAGGAAATGACATGGGAGTTGCAGTGAGAAGGGACTCCCTGAGATTCTTGTAGAGAGAGGAGAAAAACCTCTTCAAGGCAGGCATCCTTGCAAGATGATTTGCAATAGGGTTAAAAGCAACAAGGTAAAAACAAGGACTGCAGATGCTGGAAACCAGAGTCTACATTACAGTGGTGCTGGAAAAGCGCAGCAGGTCAGGCAGCATCCGAGGAGCAGGAAAATCGATGTTTTGGGCAAAAAGCCCTTCATCAGGAATACAGGCATTGAAGGGCTTTTGCCCGAAACATCGATTTTCCTGTACCTTGGATGTTGCCTGACCTGCTGTGCTTTTCCAGCACCACTCTAATCTAGAATCTGGTTTCCAGCATCTGCAGTCCTTGTTTTTACCACTGCCCTGTGGAACATCCCACAGACAGAAATCATAGAATCCCTACAGTGTGGAAACAGGCCATTCAGCCCAACAAGTCCTCACTGACCCTCTGAAGAGTAATGCAGACCCCTTCTCCTATCCTATTACTCTACATTTACCCCTGATTAATGCACCTAACCGACACTTCCCTGAACACTATAGGCAATTTTAGCCTGGCCAATTCACCTAACCTACACACCTGTGGACTGTGGGAGGAAACCGGAGCACCCAGAGGAAACCCACACAGAATGTGCAAACTCCACACAGACAGTCGCTCGAGGCTGGAATCAAACCCGGGTCCCTGGCGCTATGAGGCAGCAGTGCTAACCACTGAGTCACTGTGCCACCCTTTAAACTGTAAAACCTGAAGGAATTTGACAGGATGGCTGCTGAGAAGATAGTTCCCTTCGTGGGAGAGACCTATTTCGCTAACCCTGTAATGTTAAGAGGGCCATCCTCTTCCATCCTCACCATCTTACCCCGCTGCTGTGGGAGAGCGGAACAACGAGGTGAGTGAGATATTTCAGACTCAACCCAACACTGACTCAAATGACTGAAGATTTCAAGATGGAATGGCACAAGAACCAGAATGAAGGAGCAAACTACTGAGCATGCTCGCACCTGTACTAAAACAACAAATGCTGGAGATCTCAGCAGGTCAAGCAGCATCCATGGAGAGAGAGCAAGCTAACGTTTTGAGTTGAGATGACTCTTCATCAGAGCTAACGTGAGGTGCAGAGGGGGCAGCATTTATGCACTGGTGAGGGGGTGGAGTGCTGGGGGAGAAAGGGTGCTGAGAGACCAGGTTAAGTGATCGGAGTTGGCAGAACAATGGTGTGTCTAACTGTCAGACTGGGAAGAAAGATGGTCCCAGTGGAGTGAGGGAACTGGAGAGCGAGGTCATGGTGACAGAGAATGCAGGCTAAAAGAAAGAGAAGGAATGGGAGAGAGTTCGCAATCTGAAGGTATTGAAGCACCACATGAAGTTGAGGAGGTTGGAAAGAGTCTCTGCTGAAGTTGCGATGTTGTTCCTCCCATTTGTGCTGTGATTCACTTGGGGCTAGGACCAGAATGAGTTCAGTGACCAAGTTTCCTGCCCTGAACCCGAGCCAATCACTTGCTGGCTCACACTCACATAATGACCAGCTCAGCTCATTTCACACAGGAATGGACCTAAAATAGTGATCACAAAGGGACTGAATCAAATGGTTCACAGCTCAAGGGTAGCCCTTGACATGATGCAGGAAAGAGCTGGTGGAGGGTGAGTGTGCCTGTTTGGAGGAGTGGGTGCAGTTATCATGGAAATAAGTAACTCAGGAGTAACTCACCTCCTGTCTCCCCAAAGCCTGTCCACCATCTACAAGGCACAGGTCACAGTGTGATGGAATACTCCCCACTTGCCTGGATGGGTGCAGCTCCAACAACACTCAAGAAGCTTGACACCATCCAGGACAAAACAGCCCACTCCACTGCATCCACAAGCATCCACTCCCCCCACCAGCGACGCTCAGTAGCAGTAGTGTGTACTATCTACAAGATGCACTGCAGAGATTCACCCAAGATACTTGGACAACCCCTTCCACGCTCACAACCACCTCCATCTAGAAGGACAAGCGCAGCAGATACATGGGAACACAACCCCCTGCAAATTCCCCTCAAAGCCACTCACCATCCTGACTTGGAAATATATTGCTGCTCCTTTATTGTCGCTGGGTTAAAATCCTGGAATTCCCTCCCTAAGGGGTCAACCCACAGCACATGGACTGCAGCGGTTCAAGAAGGCAGCTCACCCCCACCTTCTCAAGGGCAACTAGGGACGGGGCAATAAATGCTGGCCCAGCCAGCGACGCCCATGTCCCATGAATGAATTCAGAAAAAATGGACACTGGGGAAGATTAAATCGTTGGTGCGGCTCAGGCAATAAATGATGATAATATCTGCACGCCCAGTTGTTCTCAGCCATGTTACTTGAGGAATCACAAAGTTTGTACATTTAAAGCCCATTCCAGGCACTTCAGCACAGAGTGGACAGGACAGGGAGGTGTGTCTTTCAGAGAACGCATTAAACTGGAACTCCATCTGATGGATGTTACAAATTCTAATGACACTGTTTCAAAGAGAAGGGTAATTATCTCTAGGACCCTGGACAATTTATAAACGTCCAATCTACATCACCAACACAGGTTTTCTCCAGTCCTTATACGAAGGAGTTGCTAGGAGCAGACTGGCAGTTGTGATTACAATGCATCCTGTACAAGAATTCCAATATTACAGCAGTCAGTCCAATTCAGAAGTACTTCAATTGGAATGAAACACTTTCTGTCACCATGGCTCGTTTCCTCCACTCAAAGACAGATGCAAAAGTCCCAATGCGCTGACCAGGACATAATAACCCGGCAGGTTTAAAATTTCGATGCAAAATTACCCAGAGTTTGGAATGCTCTGAAAAGTTCCAAACCTCCCTGCCAGCTGTACTCTCTCACCATGTACCATCCAAAACATGCATTCACCTCTCACACTTTACACCTCATTTCCTCACCCATTATCCTTGTCCCCATCCCCTCACCCATTATCCCTGTCCCCATCCCCTCACCCATTATCCCTGTCCCCATCCCCATACTCATTAACCCTCTCCCCATCCCCTCAACCATTAACCCTCTCCCCATCCCCTCACCCATTAACCCTCTCCCCATCCCCTCACTCATTAACCCTTTCCCCTACCCTCGCACCCATTAACCTACTCCCCTACCCCCTCACCCATTAACCCTCTCCCCATCCCCTCACCTATTAACCTTCTCCCCTATTCCCTCACTCATTAACCCACTCCCCTACTCCCTCCCCCATTAACCCTCTCCCCTATCCCCTCACCCATCAAACCTCTTCCCTATCTCCTCACCCATTAACCCTCTCCCCATCCTCTTGCCCATTAACCCTCTCCCCTATCCTCTCACCCATCTACCCTCTTCCCATCCCCTCACCCATCAAACCTCTTCCCTATCTCCTCACCCATTAACCCTCTCCCCATCCCCTCACTCATTAACCCTCTCTCCTATCTCCTCACCCATTAACCCTCGCCCCATCCCCTCACCCAATAGCCCTCTCCCCTATCCCCTCACCCATTAACCTTCTCCCCTATCCCCTCATCCATTAACCCTCTCCCCATCACCTCACCCATTAACCCTCTCCCTACGCCCTCATCCATTAACCCTCTCCCCATCACCTCACCCATTAACCCTCTCCCCTACCCCCTCACCCATTAACCCTCTCCCCATCACCTCACCCATTAACCCTCTCCCTACGCCCTCATCCATTAACCCTCTCCCCAAACCCCTCACCCATTTAGCCGGTCCACTAACCTCTCACTCATTAATCCCTCTCCCCTACTCCCCACCCATTAAGCCTCTCCCCTACTGTCTCACTCATTAAACCTCTCCCCTACCCTTTCAACCATTAATACTGTCCACTCATTAACTATCTCCACTACCCCCTCACCCATTAACCTTCTCCCCATCCTAACCATATCCACTACCCCCCTCACCCATTAACCCTCTCCCCTATCCCCTCACACATTAAACCTCTCCCCACCCCCTCACCCATTAACCCTCTCCCCTACCACCTCATCCATTAATCCTCTCCCCTACCCCCTCACCCAATAACCTTCACCCCTACCCCCTTACCCATTAACCCTCTCAGAATTCTCTCACCCATTTACCCTCTCCCCATCCCCTCACCCATTAACCCTCACTGTTACCTCCTCACCCATTAACTCTCTCCCCTATTCCCTCTCCCAGTAATCCTCCCCCTACCCTCTCACCCATGATCCCTCTCCCCTATCCCCTCACCCATTAACTCTCTCCCCACCGCCTCACTCATTAACCTTCTCCCCACCCCCTCATCCGTTATCCTTCTCCCCATCCCCTTACCCATTGACCCTCACCCCTGTACCCTCATCCATTAACCCTCTGCCCTATCCCTTCATCCATTAACCTTCTCTCCATACCCTCATGCATTAACCCTCACCCCTGTACCCTCACCCATTAACTCTCACCCCTGTACCCACACCCATTAACCCTCTCCCCATCCCTCATCCATTAACCTTCTCCCCAACCCCTCACCCATTAACCCTCTCCCCTATCCTCTCATCCATTAACCTTCTCCCCATCCCCTCACCCCTTAATACTCTCCCCTACCCCCTGAATGTTTAACCCCCTCCCCTACCTCCTCAATCATTAGCCCTCTCCCTATCCCCTCACCCATTAACCTTCTCCCCTATCCCCTCATTCATTAACCTTCTCCCCATCCCCTCACCCATTAACCCTCGCCCCTATCCCTTCACCCATTAACCCTCGCCCCCATCCCCTCACCCATTAACCCTCTCACCGATCCCCTCACCCATTAACTGTCTCCCATCCCTTTACCCATTACCCTCTCCCCTATCCCCTTACACATGAACCCTCTCTCCACCCCCTTATCCATTAACACTTTCCCCATCCCCTCACTGGTTAACCTGCTCCCTTACCCCATTGTAGAAACTGCCAAGGTGCACCATGTGCGAGTAATGTCCACAGCTTCCAGTGCAACACAAACAGGAAAGGTGCAAGTCCTGCAATGGAAACTCAGATGCCTGTCAATGGGGATTTAAATACACTGGGCTTCGAGGGAATCTCAGCCATTCATTAATCTGTTCTTCACTGGATGCCTATGATTATCTCAGCAGTGTAGCAGCTTGTTCTATCAGCACATCTCAGCATGATGACATAGTCTATGTCCTTCAGGTTATGGTCAGTTTGGACAGTTGTAATGCTATTGCCACTCTTGGTGATGGATGTTGAATTCTGCCACAATGAAGGCATCGTGTACATTTCTACCGTCTGAGCTTTATTACATTGGTTTCATTCCCTGTCGCTGCTGAGTAATGCCCAACCAGAACTTCTGCTGCTTTCTGACTGGATTTCAGTTTGTCCCTTTGAACTTGCTCACTATAATTGTTCTCCATTTTCCTTCTTGTATTCAATATTAAATTCATCAAAACTCACTTTCACAACTATATCTCTTGCTCAGCAACTGATTCCAGCTGTGGTTTATTGTCTGTGGATTCCTCCTTCATGGTTTGGAGTCACTCGCGATAACAGATTCCTCAAATCTCCTGCTCTTCACCACGCTCTCTAAGATCAACTAAGCTCCATGTGAACAACTTTAACGTCTCTCTTCAGCTGAATGGGCAAAGCCTATCTCAAAGCTGGCTCTACCCTGTCAGTTCATCTCCTTACATATTTTCAGGATTGCCAAATCCAACATGACAACCAATACCTTGCAAGATCTTTATCAAAAAAATGCTTAAAGTGATGTGGACATCAATGGCAAGGACGGCTTTTGTTTTCCTTTCATAATTGCCTTGGAATTGAGTACTTTATTAGGGGTCAATGTACATGGAGCGTCATAGTGGCTCACTGGTTAGCGCTGTTTCCTCACAGCTCCAGGGATTCGGGTTCGATTCCAATCTCAGGCGACTGTCTGTGTGGAGTTTGCATGTTCTCCCCGTGGGTGCGTGGGTTTCTTTTGGGTGCTCTGGTTTCCTCCCACAGTCCAAAGATGTGCAGGTTAGGTGAATTAGCCATGAGAAATTACCCATAGTGTCCAGGAAAATGCAGGTTAGGTGGATTTGCCACAGGAAATTGCCCATAGTGTCCAGGGATGTGCAGGTTAGGTGGATTAGCTGTGAAGAATGCAGGGTTACAGGGATAGGGGATGGGTCTGGATGGGATGTCATTTGGAGATGAGGTAGGAACTCAATATGTAGGGATCCTATATCAGAGGGTACTTAAGAGTAAATCACATTGCTGTGGCGAACAGAAATTGCTGAAAAAAAGTAACCAGTATTTGTGAGAGAAAGCAGAGTCCAGTGACATGTCTTCAGAGCTCATTGCTGTGGGTCTGGAGTCACATGTCGGCCAGACCAGGTAAGGATGGCAGATTCCCTTCCCTAAAGGACATTTGTGAACCAGATGGGGTTTTTTTTTGTGTGACATGGTCATGACTACTAAGATTCATTTCAGATTTATTAACTGCATTTAACTACATGGTTGGGATTTGAACTTGTTTGCCCAGAGTAGGATAAGGTGATTATTTCTGTGGAACTCTTTTGGTGGTGTCCCTACCTCTGAGCCAAGAGGCCTGTGCTTAAGTACCCATTACTCCAGAAACGTGCCTTATCAAGTTGATTAAAATATAGAGGAATGCCAATAGCTTGGGTTCAATTCTCTCACTGGCTGAGGTTACCAAGAAGGACTCTCCTTCTCAACCTCTCCCCTTGCCTGAGGTATGGTGACCCTCAGGTGAAACCAGCGCCAGTCATCTCTCTAAACAGAGAGCAGCAGTCTGGTCTGATAGGTCTCTAACAAGTTTTTATTTACTTACTCCACGTGGAATTACAATTTGCTTTAGTGATTTCAATATGCTGTTGTGACTAAGCATGCGGCAGTATTGCTTCTATGTGCCTTAACCTTGTGATGATCTTTATTGCTGAGTGATTCAAGGTAACATTTTAACCAATGTCCCAAACACTGTTGAAGTAGTTGTCACAGGAATGAAACTCTTTGAGACCAGAATAACTTGTTTGGTTTTGTCAGTATTTTCATTCTGTTTATCAGAGCATGCTTCATTGTGTCTCTCACTACCAAGGACGTTTTCTCAGTTTTTGACATTTATTGTGTACTTGAATATTTTGAATCTCACTTGAAGCATCTATTCACTGTTCCTTGGGCCTTAATGGGATTTATTTGCCTTGTATTCTATTTCCAACGGATTCAGTTATATTGAAGGTGCTTCCAGCCTCATTCAGCCTGCACATAACCATTTACATTCTTACGAAATCTGAGCTCAATCCCTGGACTGTTTCAAAACCCAGCATTCTTTGAGTCTTCATTTCTCTCCATAACTGTGAAACGTCTTACTTTTTCTCTGAAGGAAAGGACTGCTTCCACAGGATTTTATATTAAGGTTGGAACAATCGGATCCAAGTGGGTTAGCACCTTGTTCAAAAGCAACACCCTAGCATGATCCAACAAATTGAATAGGAGCGCTGAACTTTGCTGCATTTGGACAGACTTTTCCCAGTTTTCTAATGTGCAATTGACAGTCTTTCATGGAATAATCATTCATTTTCTGAAGTTTATCAAAACGTGACCATACGTCACAAACAATCAGAGCACCTTATTTGTGAGCTACCATCCAGAAATCTCAGTAGAAATCTCCCAACTCTCATCACAATCCATTGCACAAACCTCTTCTGATTTTTCACTTCTTGTAGAAGTGATGAGGTCAATGCTGATACCTTGAATCCTTGTTTGGTTGAGGTATGGCCCATATCCACATAATTTCTTTTCCCTTTGTTACGATGTTAGTGTTGCTGGCTGGGCCAGCATTGATTGGTCATCTCTGATAGCCCATGTAGAGGACAGTTAAAGGTGAACCAGGCAGACCAGGTACAGACAGTAACTTTCCTTTCCTAGAGGGCATTCATGATTTAGGGATGCCGGTGTTGGACTGGGGTGGACAAAGTTAGAAATAACACAACACCAGATTATAGTCCAACAGGTTTAATATGAAGCACAAGCTTTCAGAGCGCTGCTCCGACATCCACCTGTGATGAGAGTTGGGAGATTTCTACTGAGATTTCTGGATGGTAGCACACAAATAAGGTGCTCTGTTTGCTTATGGCATATGGTCACGTTTTGTTAAACTTCAGAAAATGAATGACTATTCCATGAAAGACTATGAATTGCACGTTAGAAAACTGGGAAAAGTCTGTCCAAATGCAACCACCTGATGAAGGAGCAGTGCTCTGAAAGCTGGTGCTTCCAATTAAACCTGTTGGACTATAACCTGGTGTTGTGTGATTTTTAACTATGAACCAGATAGGTTTTCAGAACAATCTAGGGTGGTGACATGATCATCGTTAGGCTAACTTCTTATCTGCTTCTTTTGTAGAATTCAAATTTCACCATCTGCTAAATGGGATTCAAACCCACAGCTTCACAACATTAGCCTTGCATCTGGATTTTTATTACTACTGATAGCATGACTAATATGTCCATGTCTCCTCAAATTATCCAATTTATTATTCCACAGACTCAGAGAACATGCTATTAGGATGCATCATAGCACGCTTTGGCAACTGCTCTTCCCAGGACTGAAAGTAACTACAGAGAGTGGTGAACACAGCCCAGTCCATCACGCAAACCAACCTCCCATCTGTTGATTCTATCTACACTTCCCGCTGCCTCGGGAAAGCAACCAACATAATCAAAGACCCCTCCCACCCTAGTTATACTCTCTTCCACCCTCTTCTGTTGCACATTAGATATGAGTTTGTAGACACACTTGAACAGATTGAAGAACTCTTCTTCCCCACTGTTATCAGATTTTTGAATAGACCTCTTTAATGTTAATGTTGATCTCTCTGTGCATCTTCTCGGCAGCTGTAACATTGTACCCTGCAGTCTGTTCTGTTACCCTGATGCACATGTACTGTATGATATATCTGTAAAGCACCTCAGACAACAGTTTTCACTGTACCTCGGTACACGTGACAGTAATAAATCAAATCAAGTCATATAAGATCAAAGATTGGAGGGTAGTAATGCCCTGACAACATAGATTGGTACGATGATCTCAAAGATGCATTCTTCTGTCTGAAGATTTTTTTTCCTTGTTGACAGCTATGCTGTGCCATGAAAAAGACAGGTCGTGAAGGATAGAACTGGAGCCAATCTTAATACACTTCTTTAAGCATTTATTTTCCTTAAAAGGCATCCAGTTCCTCACCCAAAGACCACAGTTTTGGCCTGTTTCATTTTATGAGTGTACAAGTGGATCCCCTGTTAACACAAGCTATCTGCATTTAATTAAACGGAATTAAAGTATACTAATTGTTATATATTCCAAGGCAACAAGCTAAAGTCTGCATTATACATCAACCTAAGTCTGCTTCTCTCTCCAAAGGTACCAATTGACCTATTTTCAGTATTTTCTGTTTTCCTTTCTGATTTCCAGTATTCCCAGTGTTCTGTTCTTGTATAATAATAGAATTGACCTCTGTTGCATTGTTAGTTTGTCTCGAAAGTCATGTGAAGGATTTCCATGACCTGCTATCAATCTTCACTATCAATTCAAATAGTTTCAGCTTACTTTCTTGACTGGTGCCTTTCAATTTATGATTGCACCATCTGCGGTAACACGGGGAATCAGTCCACCTACTTCCTATTATGCTTCAGCAGTTCATTTCACTGTTTAAAGTCTTCTGTAGCCAAGTGACAGCAGAAGGTGGATTACTTTATAGCCCTGGTGCACATTTAAATGAAATGGGCCTGACTGCAATTCTGACGGCAGCTGCATCACCAATATGTTGCGGCCATATGTCAACAGCTTACTAGGGAGAAGGAATTATTAGAATGACAAGCTGCTTGTGTTGAAATGGTTTCTAAATTTCTGTTATTTTAGAAAATGTATTCACGCGAAAGATGCATGTCATTGATTCAGGAAGGGTTAATGAAAGGATGAAACAGAGCTGGCTTTTCATCCTGATAATGAGTCTGTGCGTAGCATTGAGTGGTTTGTACACCTGTCCACTCAAATAAATGACCATTTCAATCCATGTTGCCATCTATGTATTATAACAGATGCTGCTTCTGTATTGATCTGGTGCAGATTGCAGACTGGAGAGGTAATAAACCACTGTAGCATAAATTGCTAAATGAAGATTTATGAAGGAATAGTAAAATTTGTTTCAATTTATGGTAAAAAAACTAATTTATCACAAATAATGGTACAGCTGAAATTATGCCGTCTTATTGGTTTTACATATCTAATGACTAAGAGTGAAAATACCAAACTGTATAAGTTAGATTTGTTAATGTTTCTTCAATTTTAACCAAACTACTAAATAAAATAGCTCAGGTCTCAAGAAAAAAATGTTTCAACGTCTTCCCAATTCAAGATAAATGAAGGCTGCTAATTCTCAGATGCTTTAGAAAGGAATCTGTCTGTAATGCCTTAGAAAATAAATGAATAACAATGGGAGCAATTCCTTCTAGCATGTTCAGTACACATTAAAACTTTGGCTAATTAGCTGCTATGTAACTTAATGGATATGATCAGATTATCGTAAGCTTTATTTAGTTGCAATAATGGTGTTGAATTAAATTTGAATTTGTGAATGCCACAGAAACACAATTGTAATTGCGTTTGGCTTGTAAATTATTGTGGAGTAATGTGCTGTCTTACTCCAGATGTAATGAATGGATTATCCTTTCACTGAGCAAATGGTGGATTTTCTTCATTTTAAAAGGAGTCACAAATACAACAGGTTTTTTTGTTTAAATCCAGAAATAAGCAGTCTCAGGAGGAAGTCTCAGAAAAACCAACAGCAGCCCAGCACTGCCTCAAGACAGTAGACAGAAACGAGACATTAGAGAAATGCCATCTCGAAAAATAAATGATTTCTCCTTCAATAATGGGAGTGCTAGAAGCTGTTCAATGCTGTGAAATGGTCAGGGACAGACACTTTGCTGAGGGGATATAATAGTTTTGCTGATTCACTCATGTGTTAAATTTCTATATCTGACCAATAGACATTTTAAAAAGCAAAGAATATGAAGGAACTTTCCACAATGGAATTGGAAGTGCTGGATTAAGTGTCATTATTAAACATGCAGTATAATTTGACCCAACTGGCGCTTATGTTCCACCTTCAGCTCCTTACACACCTCCACATCTAGCCCCATCAGTGTCACCTTCCTCAACCCTCTCAGAGAAATAGAAAGTTGGCGAGGTGATAGTCTTGTTCTATTATTGCTGGACTGTTAACTCCGATAATGTTCTGGGACCCAGGTTTGAATCCTGCCATGGCAGAGAGTGGAACTTGAATTCTGTAAAACTCTGGAATTAGGAATCTATTGATGATCATGAAACCTTTGTCGATTGTTGGAAGAAAAAGCCATCTGGTTTACTAAGGGAAGGAAGCTGCTACCCTTACCTGGCCTACATGTGACTCCAGACCCACAGCAATTAGATTAGATTCCCTACAATATAGAAACAGGCCCTTCAGCCCAATAAGTCCACGCAGACCCTCCGAACAGTTACCCACCCAGAACCATTCCCCTGCTCTATATTTACCCGTGACTAATGCACATAACACAATGGGCAATTTAGCACGGACACTTCACCTGGCCTACACATCTTTGGACTGTGGGAGGAAACCGGACCACCCATAGGAAACACATGCAGAGATGGGGAGAATGTGCAAAGTCCACACAGACAGTTGCCCGAGGCTGGAATCCTGGCAGTGTGAGGCAGCAGTGCTAATCAGTGAGCCACCATGCTCCCAAACTGCAATGTGGTTGACTCGTACCTGCCCTCTGGGTCATTAGGGTGGGCACTAAATGCTGCCCTTGCAATAAATGCGCTCAACCTGTCATTGAATTTTAGAAAAATCTCCTGCCTAAATGGGCAATCACTGATTTTGAAATAGTTGCCTCAGTGCAGGACTCACCAACAAGAGGAAACATCCTTTTCACATTTACCGTGTCAAGACCATTCAAAATCTTATACACTTCAATCAAGTTATCTTGCTGAAGTCCAGTGGAAACAAGCCCAGACTGCCCACGCTGTCCCCATGAGGACAAGAATCCCTAATAGCCAACCTGCTGGGTTAGGTTCCAGCATCAGAGGCTGTTGCTACATAGCAGTGGTATTGTGGCCAGTCTTGGAGACTGGGAAGTACCTGCACAACATAGTGCCTGGAGTTACAATCCAGCTCCATGTAAAGGAGTGAAATCCCAATTCATTCGTGAAAATAGTCAGGTTTCACATGAGGCAAACACAAAACAGCCTGAACCAATGGGAAGACTACAATCATAAGACCATAAGAATTAGGAGGAACAGGTTAGACCATTCGACCCCTGTAGCCTGCTCCACCACTCCATGGGATCATGGTTGATCCAACACTTCTCACGTCTAGTTTCCTGCCCTTTCCCCATAACCCTTGGTTCTCCACCTGGTCATGTATCTATCTATCTCAGCCTCTGTAATCCCTATAAACTCTCACACTCACTGTACTTGCTTGTCTCTGGCTGTGCAGAATGAGCTAAAATTCTTATAACATAAAACAAATGGACCATGGATGCAGAAGATCTGCAATGAACAAAAGCAGGAATGGAAATAAAACCAGCAACTTCTGCTTTTGTTTATTAAATTTGTTGCTGTCTCATCGAATTCCCTCATGCAGCGGTAAACTGAGAGATATTGCTTATAACTCCATTGGCAGCTAGAAAGCAGCTGGTCGCTTGAAAACTTTGACTGTAGGACAAATATAGAGAGTGCTGGAGAAACTCAGCAGGTCTGGCAGCATCGGTGGAGAGAGAGAGAGAGTGAGAAAGAGAGAGAGAGAGAAACAGAGTTAATGTTTCGAGTCTGTTCTTCCAAATATTTACTGTGGTCAACTTCCTTTTTTAAAATTGCAGAGAACGACAGATTTCAATCAGGTTTAGTGTTGCAAAGTGAAAACAGCTCAATCATTGCCCATTGTAGAACTGAGAGAGGTGAACATGTCCTTCATGGCTCTCCATGGATAAGACGTCCAGGTGAGAGTGCTGTGTCTCTCTCCTTCTCTTTTTCAAGGATAAAGTTACAAAGAAAATCCTTTTCACCCAGAGGGTATGGGTAGTACTGCCTGGACATGTGTTGCAGGCAGATTCCATTGAGGCATTCAAGAGGGGCATTGGATGGTTACTTGGATAATAATAAAATGATGTGCAATGCAGGAGATTGGCACGAAGAAATGATGCTCAGTTCATGAGCCGGCGCAGGCAGCGATGGGCCGAATAGTCTCCATCTGCACCGTTACATATTTGAAGTTCTTCTACGTACTCTCTTCAGAGTTATAGGGTCTTAATTCTTCCATCAATGCTCAAATATAAAGAGGTTCCAATCGGGCCTTCTGTTGTGAAGCAACCCGAGTTATGCTAGTGCTCAAATATTGACCTGTGGTCAAAGTGAGATGTCACAAACAGCAATGTGACGATAACTAGAGACTTTGACTGTCGCGATGATGATTTAGGGATAAATATTAACAGGACAGAGGAAAGCTCTGTTGCTTCTCTTTTAATGCCACACTATCTCTAATGCCCGCACAAGATGGGTGCCAGGAGCTGGAAATCTTACCCCTATCTTCTGCAGGATCAGTTTTTAACAGTTACCTCCACTAAGAAATGCAAGTCTAACAGCTGGTGACTCTTTAATCACTCCTATAATTTTTGTGTTTCACGCTTCGTCAAATCCTTTGTCATGAAGCTGAATTATAACTGACAGTTTAAAATGGCGACTACCTGTTTTCCTATTCCAGACAGTCATGTCTTTTTTAATCATTAGTTCAAAGTTTTCCTTCCCCCCCATATTAACTGTCTTTGCGATTAAATCTGTACCCAGGTAGCAGACAATAAACAAGTGACTGAATAGCTGTGTTACAAGCCAAATGGACATAATAACTGCAGATTAGTTTATTTTTAGAAATTATTATTAATGCTTTGATCTGATTACTTCCAGGAGGAACATAAGTGAGATAATTGGGTGCAAACGATTATTCACAGCAACTGTTACAAAACCTAATTAGACGATAGGGTTCTGATCATTACAAAGTTCACAGAAACAGCACCTCCAGTTTGATCAGTTTCAAACCTGATTCCAGTGGAGCTTAGTGGAGTTGCTGCCTCCATAACATCAGGACGAGGTTAATTAAAGTGTGCGGCTATCAAAAAAGCGATACTTAGCAAAGGGAAATTGTGCGATCATCCGTTCCGAAGCATTAGCTGCTATCAATTCCGAACCACGATATCCAGTATCCAGGTACATTGCAGTTGTATCATCAGAAGCTTCATATATTTTTTTTTCCCTGACACACTGTAGAATTCAAGGTGTGCAGCAATTGTGGCCAACTGAAATGTAGAAAAATAAATAACAGTTCTGTCTTTGCCAATATGCATTACACGACTTTATTTATGGAGTGTGGAGGTTATTTAGCTGACAGGATATTCATGGGTCAGATTCAGTCAACAGCTACAATGAGAAGGGAATATTAATTTTCCAGCCCTGTCATTCCTTATGCTAATGGATAGAAGTAGAATTCATATAGTATGCCTTTTGTATTCTAAGATGGTGCCAGAGAATGGCAACTTTTCATCGAGTCCGCACTGACCCTCTGAAGAGCATCCCACTCCCATCCTAGCCCCTAACGATGCATTTACCAACCATCCACCTAGCCTGCACATTCCCAGACACCATGGGGAAATTTAACATGGCCAATCCACCTAACCAGCACATCTTTGGGCTGTGGGAGGAAACCCACACAGGCATGGGGAGGACATGCAAACTCTGCACAGTCGCCTGAGGGTGGAATTGAACTCAGGTGCTGTGAGGCAACAGTGCTACCCACTGAGCCAACGTGCCACCCTAATTACATGAATAAATCAGATGAGTATTTATGACAATCGACAGTGGTAAAATGGTTGTTGCTAGGCCTGGTTTTTATGACAGAAATTAGTTAGCAGTTAAATTATCTTTGGCAGCAGTTACCCACTGCGACTTCAAAGCCAGTTCAATGAAGTGTAGCGCTAAGGAAACAGGAAATAGTCATGCAGTATTTTTTTTTAACTTTATTTTTTATTTTTCTAACTTATCCTATGAAGTACTGTAAGGTAATTTAACTTTCTTTCTTTATTTTTCTACTCTGTATCTAAGATTTGTACCTAGGTACTTTGTACCTATGATGGCGCCATGTGGAGAGACCGTGTAAACGTTATACTGTACTCCTGTGCTTCTGTACTTGAGTACCCGTGACAATAAACCTAATTGTAATTCTAATTCAATGCTTCACAGATGCAAATTGGTCCAAATGATTTAAAATTAGATGTTGATTACAAATGTGCAAGTTACTGAAAGTATTTGAGAGGAATATCAAACAATGTGATCCAACTTTTCCTACTTTACATAAACAACAAAGGTTTAAATTAGATTTAGATTTTATTATCACATGTACTTGAGTACAGGGATCCAGGAGTGCAGAGATAAGTTGCCATTCTCTGGCACCATCTTAGAATACAAAAGACAGGATTAAAAACAAGATCAGAAATAAATGAAACAGCAAAAAAGAAAAGGAAACATCCAGGTCCTTTCCCCCCATCTCCACCAGCCAGAGAAACAAAGCTACAATCTCCATCCCTTGGTCACCCTGATGTGCATTGTACATCTTGTGTTGTGCAATCTCTCAAAACACGGAGCTTATAAAACATGCCAAGCTAATGACCTGCATGGCATCTGGTCTGATTTCTGCATTATCTCCTCTGACCTTGTTCAAAATCAATCCTCAGCTCCCCTATGAATTAAGGAGTGCCTCTTGAACATTCTACAGTAAAGTTACTGTGAAAAGTCTCCTTGCCGCCCGCTGGCACTTCAGGGCTGTGGAAATACTGGTGAACGAACAGGAAGATTTTAGTGTGAAATTTAGCGCCATCAACCCTACCTCATTAACTTCGGTTTCTGTGCATTTCTTTAACTCCTGTTGCAATCCCTTGCTGATGCCTGAATTACACTCTCATGCGTAAAGATCTTGTGATGCTCTATTTGTCATATCGATTGTAGCTGCTATTATTACTGGGCTTTGGAGAACAATGTACACAACAGTGTGGCTCGGCATTTCATGAGGAAAGCTCAGGTGGACGATTGGTGTAATGCCTGCAGCAGTTTCTCAGACAGAGCCTGAAAATGAATGGAATTATTTGCTTTCGGTATGTGGTATTCTGGATAGCTAGGTGTACAGGAACAGAAAAGGGCCACTTAGCTCTTTTGGCATTTTCCATCATTTTATTAACTCATTGCTAAAAAGAATCATAGTTTCTTGGTACCAGAAGCTTTAATACTTTTGCTGTTTCTAAAGAGTATTGTGGCTGTAATCTTGTATGCCTTGCTCTACCTAAACACACAATGACTTGGAGGTGCCGGTGTTGGACTGGGGTAGACAAAGTTAAAAATCACACACAACACCAGGTTATAGTCCAGCAGGTTTTTTTGGAAGCACTCGCTTTTAGAGCGCTGCTCCTTCATTGAGAATTCTCCACAACCACCTGATGAAGGAGCAGCGCTTTGAAAGCGAGTGCTTCCAAAGAAACCTGTTGGACTATAACCTGGTGTTGTGTGTGATTTTTAACTTTAACCACACTATGGTCTGTGTTTCCTTGTTTGCTATGATCTGCTCGCAAAACAAAGCTGTTCACTGTACTTAGGTACACGTGACAACAATCGATCAAATGAAATCAAATCAAAACGTCATTGGCAATTTGAAAGACAGCCAATTATTTTAAAGGAGAGATTTAACATATTTAATTAAGGAGTGCCGAGGGTTATAATTTACTGGACTTCCAGCAGACACTCACTTAAATAGCCTGTTAACAAAATTGGAATCAGATGAGACTTATTGGAATGGATAATTGGCAGGGGGCTGGAGACAGGACGGAGATGGGTTTGCACTCAAACTGGCAAGATGCATTTGTGGGGTCTGTAATGATGCATTGACTGATCACGATATTTATAAGCATCTTTAATAAAGGAATGGACAGCCACAAACTCCAGTCTGCTGATGACAGCAAGTTAGGGCGGTGCGGTAAATGAAGCAAATGTGAAAAGAAGACTGCAAATGAACATTGATTGCTAAAATGTGGAACATGGCTGAAGCAGATGGAACTCAGTGTGGGAAGGGAAGGAAGACAGAGATTTTGCATCGACTGAAATCTATCATATTTTAATGGAGAAATGCAAATATGGTGCTGCCTCCTCGCTCAGTTTGTTGATGTTTTAGCCCTGCAGTGATGATGTTGCTGGTCCTGTGTGTGGTACAGATTCCAGCAGCATGTTTGGTTCAGCTTGTTTTCTCGCCTGGTTCTCTTAAAGGTAGACTTTTCCACTTAAAGGGAAGTTATGCTCAAAATAAATTATATTCAAAAAGCTGCCGCTGTCTATCTGTGCAGGGATTTGTTGTAATGAGAAGCACATCAACTGTACTAATAGCCAAAAGAGGGGACTGCTGTGGTTTCTGATGAGGCAGTGGTCCCTGCTAAATCATACAAACTCTTCAGAGTAGATAGAGGCCATTCAGCCTATCGAGTATGCACTAGCCCTCCAAACAGCATCCCACTCTATCCCAATGACCCCAGATTTAACCTACATAGCTTTCACATTCTTAGACACAGCAGGGCAATTTAACGCAGCCAATCCATCTAACCTGCTCATCTTTGGACTGAGGGAGGAAACTGTAGGGTGGCATGGTGGCTCAGTGGTTAGCACTGCTGCCTGACAGCACCAGCGACCCCGGTTCAATTCCAGCCTCGGCCGACTGTCTGCGTGGAGTTTGCTCATTCCCCCCATGTCTGCTTGGGTTTCCTCTGGGTGCTCTGGTTTCCAATCCAAAGAAATGCAGGTTAGGTGAATTGGCCATGCTAAATTGCCTATAGTGTTCAGGGATGTGTAGGTTAGGTGCATTAGTCAGAGGTAAATGCAGGGTAGGGGAATGGGTTACTCCTCAGAGGGTCGGTGTGGACTTGTTGGGCCGAGGGGCCTGTTTCCACATTTTAAGAATACTGTGATTCTATGGCGTACCTGGAGAAAACCCCAACAGACACAGGAAGAACGTACAAATGCCACACAGTCACCCAAGGGTGGAATCAAACCCAAGTCACCTCACACTGTGAGGCAGCAGTGCTAACCACTGAGCCTCCGCACTGCCTGTGCTGGGCTAGTTGTTTGAAGCATGGAGAGTTCCTAGTGGATGGGGTGAGAAGGCCTTTAAGGTAAGCTCAGGGACAGAAATGGTAAGCAGGGAGTTCAATGCTTGGGGTCTCATTCTGAGGACCAGGCACCAGTGCCACAAGAGACTCTTAGACCTCCCACAAGTGGTCAATGTCACAGGACATGGTGAACATGGGTGAAAAACGCTGTCCTGCTGGGGCCTAAGATGATTAAACAACAAGCAAGCATGTTAGTCTATAGGTGAAACACCTTATCGAAAGTCTTAACTCATGCTAACATACATGAGAAATGTCTCTGTTTTGTACAGCGTCAGGAGGTGTTGAAAGTACAGACAAATTCCTATTGACAGACCAGTTTAACTTACTTATGAAATGCAGATGATCAGGAAGTGTCTTGGATCATTAGCAAGCAAGAGAATGTCAAAGATAGGTTGTGAGAATGCCCACAACATTCCCTCGTGTAATTGGGACAAAGCAGACCTCCTAACAGAATTCAAAATACTTACGAAATCTTCAGAGCTGTGGTTTCTAGATTTGAGTGTACCACATGTAAATAAGCAGGCCATTAAGGTTTGCTTAGCGTTTGGGGATGAAGATTTACGCAGACTTAATACTTAATAGTAGAAGAACTAAACAAAATACCCAAAAATGAATC
Organism: Chiloscyllium punctatum; assembly: GCF_047496795.1. Lineage (NCBI taxonomy): Eukaryota > Metazoa > Chordata > Chondrichthyes > Orectolobiformes > Hemiscylliidae > Chiloscyllium > Chiloscyllium punctatum. Next base: position 18,095,581 of record NC_092778.1, read on the forward strand.
ACGTTAGAAAACCAATTCAAAGCCAGATTAAACTTTCATACTCATCAACTACATTTTCATATCACTTAGACAGAAGCCAACAGAACCCATGGTCTAGATTAGAGTGGTGCTGGAAAAGCACAGCAGTTCAGGCAGCATCTGAGGAGCAGGAAAATCAACGTTTCGGGCAAAAGCCCTTCATCAGGAATACAGGCAGAGTGCCTGACGGGTGGAGAGATAAATGAGAGGAGGGTGGGGGTGGGGAGAAGGTAGCATAGACTCAGCAGGAGAGGGACTCCCTGAGATTCTTGTAGAGAGAGGAGGAAAACTTCTTCAAGGCAGCCATCCTTGCAAGAGGATTCGCAGTTGGGTTAAGATCAACTAGGTAAAAACAATGACTGCAAATGCTGGAAACCAGAGTCTAGTTTCCAACATCTGCAGTCATTGTTTTTACCTAACAGAACCCATGGCCAATTTTGTAAGCAGAAACAGAGAAGAGGGCTAATTCTGTGATTTTTCAAAAGGAAATAGAAGAATATTGAGAGGTGATCACATCCATCCTGTCATGAGTTATAATCCTGGAATGTCCTAACAGCACTGGGGCTAAGTTCACACTGCCTTACACAAGTAACCAACCATGACCTTCTCAAGGGCAGTTATGGATTCACAAGAAATGTTGGCTTAGTCAGTGACATTCACATCCTATGAATGAATAAAAATTAAACCCCACACATCCTCTTTGTTTCTCCAGTCTCAATAATGGAAAATAATGAGCTTATCATGGAGTTATAAAAGATGGACAACTATATGTCTATAAACTAGCTCTTTTCTCTCCCCTAAATATTTGGGTCCCTACACGATGGTGGTTAAGGCTAGTCCCTTGGTCTACAAGTTTCTAATAGCCATGGGAAAAACCACGTAAACCAGTTAAAAGCCTTTGGCAAGCAACACAGCCACTCTCACCACCTTAATATATGTATAGTGCATGACAATGTACTAGAACAAATACAAGACCAAGGACACCCCATGACACATCCTCAGACTGCCCTGCTGACAAAAATGATATACTCCCATCACTGCCACTAACAGCCGCCTCCATGTCCAAGGGACCCCCGACCATTTTAAGTGACCCAATGGGAGACCATCTGATAGGTTGGAATCACTGACCACTCACTAACCACACGGCCATGACATGAATCCCTGAGAACCCCCTGACAGACAGGCAAACCGAGCAGTTCTGACTTTCAATATATCAGACCCCTAAAGGCATCCCTGTACCAAGGCCATGTGTCACCACAAGACGGCTAGTATGGACTAAACTGATGAGCTCAGACCCCCTGACGATAATTCCAGATGTCTCCAGTAGGGGGCATGACAAAACACAAACATGGGAACAGGGAGGATTCACTATGGCCATGCCCCCAAAGACAAAAGGATTCAGAACACACTGGTGACTCTCTGTTGGGTGCCTATTTAACAGATGCACTCACTCGCTAATCCAGGTGAGGAAATAACTCCTGTTAGCCACCCAAGGGTGAGGTGTAACTGTTCCTGATGGCCCAGACTTGCATGCATCTCACACGTTTTCCAACTCTCATTCCTGCGCACGCTGGTGGGATTAACCAGGTTACAATTCTTGGTTGCCTGCTCATTTTCATTGACATTTAAATCATTGGTCTCTTGAGATCGCCTTCATCTTCACTGACATTTAAATTGTTAATCTCTTGAGATCGCCTTCATCTTTGCTCATATTTAAATCATTGGTTGTGCTGACGGCCTCGTGTTAGTCTTTCGGGCAGGGCAGCTTCACCTTCATTTGTCTTAAATCATTGGTCGTCATGGCCACCTCGCTTCAGTCTTCCCTATCCACATCATGGTCAGGTCGTCCAAACAATCCTCACCCGTACCACTGCAAACAGAGGTTGGAGCCCAACAGGCTTCTAAAAACCCGACATAACATTCCATATGGATTTCCATTCCAAGGTTATTTGTTTTTGGAAAAAGTGGGGTTAGGACATACGCATCATTGGCATTACATCAGTTCAAAACTACTCAGATATTAGACAAGGATAACAACAGAAATGGCCTAGATTTCTCTCCAGGACAAATGTGACCGTGTGAAACACAATCAATATGTTGGGATCGTCATCGAGATCCACGCGCCTGAAACATCAAGCAAACCTGGGGACACGCACCTGGGGTATATATGGTGTGGCCCACTGGATGTCAGTGAATGTGAGGGTGGTGTGTTGTGGGTACACCCCAATAAGAGTACAATGTTTGAATGTGACAGTCAGCGGGCAGAATGCAAACAAGTTAATGGGAACTCAGACAACTGTTACCTGAGCGTAGAAATGACAGGCGATTGTTGGGGATCCTCCAACAATGGGTGCCTGAGATAGGATGTTGGGCAAGTGTCTCAGAAAAGGGACTGGAACTTGGGCAGTGATGGCCTGGGAAACTCCTAGAGGGGACATTCATTCTGCACGAGATTAAGAACGGTCTGAAACCAGCCACGGAGACACCCCAACCCGTTTGCCCTGAAGCCACCCCACCGATCCACAAAACAGATTGGTTTTAAAACCCATAGGAAAAACCTATATGATCACACCCACCATGAATTGGCAACTGTGGTAGTGAATTTAGTAGGAACCCAACTGCCAGAATAATGTTGTCCCCAACTCAAAAAACTATGCCTCCACTTGACCTGTAGATTACTGGGATGAGGGATAAGGACAGACAATGGGAAAATCAAAACCAGGGCAGAGAAATGACATAAAAGGGAAATTCTGAATGACTTAGTGACAGCATATGGGGCAGGAGTATCGACCATTAATGCCCTTGGTTTGGCTGACCTGGACAATAAACCCAGCATCCTGACTTGATAAGTAAAACAGACTTTGGACATAATTAACAAAAATAGTCGTCAGAATGCCAAAGAGGAACTAATGGGAAATTAAACCAATAGCCTTAGGTTGCTGTGCTAAAAGGACATGCCAAAACAATAAACCAGATAATAAAGGGGAAATTGGAAGATGATGGCAGACAACATGACCAAACCCTATGCGGCATATGTGGAGAGTGGATGATAGACCAGATGAGGGAAAATCTCAATCAGGTTAGACAGGGATAGATTCCATCCTGGATCAGTGATGAACAGAAAGAACGTTTATTTAGGGGACAGGAACATCCCAAATGACCAGATTGCCAATTGAGGTAACTGACTAAAGTCTGGTTCAACAACGACTGTAAAGGGACTCCTGGGAAAGCACTAAGAATGGTATTAGGACTCCCGATAATCACGCACGACAGAATTGGATTAAGGGTGTTCGAAGTAGAAAACACAGACACCATACACGAAGATCTGTGGATAGGATAAAATGACATCCTACTGTACACAGTAGAGAAGGAAGGGAGGCTCATAGGCACCACTTTGGATGAGTGTCAACAAACTAACACAGTGATAACATGCCCATATCCAGTTTATTCAAACGAACACTCACTATGTGGCTTCAAGACAAACACCAGCCTGAATTGTCCCATAGAGCCTCACAATCTGGACATTGACGTAACTTGGGGTAGCCGACAGGTAGAAGGGGAACATTGACTCACAAGCTCACTTAACACTTATCAGTATGGGACGGTCCAATGTAATGTCACCAACATCACCTTCTGTATTAGGCTACACATACCTGCAGGATAGACCTAATCTAGCTAATGAATATACACAAAAGGGATTCAATGCAAGTGAGGAACTCTGGAAGGTTCTGGGGGAATGCGTGGAGGCATACGACACCAGTCTCCAGGCCCTGATGGAGGAGTTACACCAGATTCGAGCCTGGTAGGCCACAGTCCACAGAACCTTCACCAAGGTGATACCTCAGGCCTGCGATGCCAAAGAACAAGTAAAGGAGATTCAAGTAACCACTTGGTGGGAGGATTTCTGGGACTGGGGCTCCAACATACAAATCCATCCCTGGGTCTGCCTTGTGTCTGTGCTGCTGATTCTAGTTACCCTAGTATACCTCACCATCCTCACTGTTATATTGGCCCGGTGGAAGAACAAACTGTTTAACAAACCGAATTTGGAGACCTCAATCCACTTACAGTCTCCCCGAGCCTGTAGAGTTAAAAATCACACAACACCAGGTTATAGTCCAACAGGTTTAACTGGATGCACACTAGCTTTCGGAGCGACGCTAAGGAGCGTCGCTCCGAAAGCTAGTGTGCATCCAGTTAAACCTGTTGGACTATAACCTGGTGTTGTGTGATTTTTAACCTTGTACACCCCAGTCCAACACCGGCATCTCCAAATCAAGCCTATGGAAACCTTGTAAATATTTGACTAGGCCTAGTGAATCAGTTCCATCGTGCATGAATAATGTTTGTTGAATTTTCTTTATTATTATTAATGACTTTTTTATAATGATTTTATAACGTTGCTTGGCCTTTGGATTTTTCATTATGAATCTGCCTTATATTTGCTTATTTCTCCTTATCTGTTTAGCTTACTGTTTGCTTGATTCTCATATGCCATCTGGAACAATGTAGTGGTTTAAGTATATGTTATGCTTTGCTTAAGCTTGGATGATCACCGCACAAGAGATTGGTCTTTTATTACGTGATCCACTGCACGTCACGTTCAGGAGGAGGGGGAGGGACTGGTCACTCAAACTAATGAATTTATGGTTGGAAGGTAATGAAGGTGTCCTGGAGTTACAAAAGATGGACAACGATCAAAGCATGCTGAGAAATGGGAACCAGCCTTGACCAAAGTGATGACATGCTGCAGAATCCAGACAGGATCCAGGTACTATGGAACAGTTTGCAAACAAACCTCGTGGCTGCAGACCCTACAATACACACCCGGACTTGGGGTTCGAACGGGACAACGGAATGCCGTCCCTGTAATAGTCGGAAATGTCGAGGTGTGCACCAGACATGGAGGCTCCTCACACCACTCTTTGGAGGAGGCTATGTTCATCCAGCATCTTCAGGAATGGACACCTAAGGGACACCTAGCCTTCAGCGTGCTGGGTCTGAACGATCAGGGCGATCGATTCAGATTGGCCTATTAGAGGACACTCAAGTCCCTCCCAAAAAGGCGCCAAGACTTTGGAGCATAAGAATAGCTGCAACACCACCCTCAGGAGCGGTAACTGGAGAGCGGTAAATCAAGAATAACCACCGAGGAGAGAAGGCACCCCTGAGAACATTAGGAGAGGAAGACTAGATGGCATCACCGGGTGGAATATGGCCAAGTATGATCATCCAGAGTTAAGTCAAAGCGCAGGATAGATTTGCAGAGTAAATTGTTATTTATTGCTGCAGTACTAACTGTGTTAAATAAATGAATATTATTATTTATTATTATTAAGAGTTGGCTCACAGCTCTTTTGCTGGCGTAAGAGTTAAAATGCACTGTTAGAGACAAAAACAAAACTGCAGATGCTGGAATCCAAGGTAGACAGACAGGAGGCTGGGAGGACACAGCAAGCCAGGCAGCATCAAGAGGTGCAGAAGTCAACATTTCGGCTGTAACCCTAACCCACTGTGTGACAGGAGCAACAAGAGCCATGGAATAGTGCTTCCTCAGAGTGAATCTGAGCAGTCTTCATCCTCTCACCGTTACCACTGAGGAATGAGTTTGCAGAAGATGGGGACATGATAGAGGGCTGTCAGTGTTAGAAGGGGATAAATCATAATGGTGCATGTGAGATTGTACTTCAACGTTTGATGAGAACAGGAGGGAAGAGTTCGTAATGTGAATTGTCGCCCGGATGCCTCCCTCAGCAACAGTTTATTGGCTCAGCACAAAGAGGATAACAGTCAATTCTGTCTCAACTAATTTCACGAGTCTAATAAAATTCACACTGTTTGGGTTAAGAAAAGGTTAGCAACAGGTACCCAGTTCATACAAGACTAAAATCTACTAGGTTGCTCTAATGATCACTGAACAATCAAAGACTTTAAAGGCTAAAACCAGAGAATAGGAGTGCATGATGACCAGGCCATCTCTCCCAGATTTCAGCGAAGGTTGATCACTGGAAATCTGTGCAGCAGGCACGCCCGAAATCCTTCATTTTTATCCATTTCCTTTATCTTCCCGAACTATGGTGTCTTTTTTTCATTGGTTCTTAGCGCACCTGCGTGAGCTTGTGTCCTTCCATTATAGCCTCGACCCAAGGATGACCTCACTACTCTTCCACCAAATCAGGATTTACACCGTGTGCCATTCCTCTGAGCTGACCCAGTTCAAACTGGTTCCAAACAGCATGAGACAGTCGCTGGGGCTTGGGCTACTTGAGTTCACAAGCTGCTAGTTTCACATGTGAGTAGCTGCTGGCTCACTGAATACGTAGAATCATAGAACCCCTACAGTGTAGAAACAGGCCATTCGGCTCAACAAGTCCATACCGACCCTCTGAAGAGTAACCCACCCAGACCCATTCCTCTACTACTCTACATTTACCCCTGACTAATGCACCTAATCTACACATCCCTGAACACTACGGGCAATTTAGCATGGCCAGTTCACCCTAACCTGCACATCTTTGGATTGTGGGAGGAAACCGGAGCACCTGGTGGAAACCCACGCGGACATGGGGAAAATGTACAAACTCCACACAGACAGATGCTCAAGGCTGGAATTGAACCCGGGTCCCTGGTGCTGGAGGTAGCAGTGCTAACCACTGAGCCAACAAGCACCCTTAATTTATCCTTATCCTAGAGTAAGGCTCTCACTCTTTTCAGCATTGCAAACACTCTTTATTTCCAGGTTACTGAAACTCTCTCGTGGAGTGTCACCCTCCTCCTTACATGACTCTCTCTGGTCTGTTCTTCTGCTCTGTTTTGAGCTGCTGATGTTATGAGTGTCATTCACATTCTCCATCCCATGACAGGTGCAATTTTGCATTAGGTGGAGTGGTGGATGCCGAGATGTAAGTGCAAGAAAGTATGTAGACAGAGAAGGATGGATACGTGCACAAGCTCAGTTACTATGAACCATGATGTGCAGGACTTGGCCTTGGGTTGGACCCACACCATAATATACCACTGCATTTACTTTTCCTGACCTGATTAGGTCTTCCAAGCATCTAAGGAGCAGGGAAATCGATGTTTCGGGCAAAAGCCCTTCATCAGGAATGAGGCTGGGAGCTTCAGGGGAGGAGGGAGAAATGGGAGGCGGGGTGGGGCTGGGGAGAAGGTAGCTGAGAATGTAATAGGTGGATGGAGGTGGGGGTAAAGGTGATAGGTCAGGGGGAGGGTGGTGCAGGTAGGTGGGAAGGTAGATTGACAAGTGCGGCAGATCATGAGGGCGGTGTTGAGCTGGAAGATTGGAACTAGAGTAAGGTGGGGGGAGGAGAAATGAGGAAACTAGTGAAGTTTACATTGATGCCATGGGGTTTGAGGGTCCTAAGGTGGAAGATAGGATGTTCTTTCTCCCAGAGATGCTCGCTGAAGTGCTTCAGATTCACCTGCACTTCCGCACATGTCATTTATTGTATTGGGCAAAAGCCCTTCATCACGAATGGGATGTGGAGGTGGAGAGATAAATGGGAGGGGATGGGGCTGGGGAGAAGGTAGCTGAGAGTGCAATAGGTGGATGGAGGTGGGGTAAAGGTGATAGGTCAGGGGGAGTGTGGAGCGGATAGGTGGGACAGGTCATGAGGGCAGTGCTGAGCTGGAAGATTGGAAATAGGGTAAGGTGGGGGGAGGGGAAATGAGGAAACTAGTGAAGTCCACATTGATGCTTTGGGGTTGAAGTGTTCCGAGACGGAAGATGAGGCGTTCTTCCTCCAGGCGTCAGACGGTGAGGGAGTGGCAGTGGAGAAGGCCCAAGACTTGCATGTCCTCGGCAAAGTGGGAGGTGGGAGTTGAAATGTTGGGCCACAGGGCGGTGGGGTTGATTGGTGCGGGTGTCCTGGAGATGTTTCCTAAAGCGCTCTGCGAGAGTAGCCTCAATTGCATTACATTGATTTCCTAAAGGTTTCAAAGCTTCATGTGAAGTATAAAGCTCAAGGACTTCTCACAGACTCTCATTGTAGGAGGATTAAAGCCAGTCTTCCTTTACTGTGGCTCTACCTTAAGCTGTGTGGAATTGAGTATTTCTCTGTTCAGGTTAATCATGTTATATGGTTTAGACTGAAAACCGCCTCAACATCATCTGTGTGTGTGTGAGGAGAGTCAGGGATTGTGGGACAAAGACTCTCTGACACAGTGAGGAGGACTGTGAAGGAGTTTGGAAGAAGCTCATTGCTCTGTTGCAAGAGAACTCCTAAACTTGACTGTCCCTTGTTTCTCGGGTCTCTGCTCAGTTGTGACGAGTTTTTCTTTCGTTTATTCATTTTGGGGATGTGGGCATCACTGGGCTGGGCCAGCATTTGTTACCCGTCTCCGAGTTGCCCTTGAAAAGGTACTGGGGAGCTGCCTTCTTGAACCGCACAGTCCACCTGCTGTGGGTTGACCCACAATGCCCTTCGGGAGGCAATTCCAGGATTTTGACCCAACGACAGTGAAGAAACAGCGATACATTTCCACATCACGATGGTGAGTGGCTCGGAGGAGAACTTGCAGATGGTGGTGTGCCCATGTATCTGCTGCCCTTGTCCTTCCAGACGGAAGTGGTCATGGGTTTGGAATCTTTGGTGATTTTCTGCAGTGCATCTTGTAGATAGTACACAGTGCTGCTACTGAGTGCTGGTGATGGATGGAGTGGATGTAGTGCCAATCAAGCGGGCTGCTTTGTCCTGGATAGTGTTGAGTTTCTTGAGCGTTGTTGGAGCTGCACTCATCCAGGCAAGTGGGGAGAATTCCATCACACTCCTAACTTCTGCTTTGTTGATAATGGACAGGTGTTGAGGATTCAGGAGATATTTGCTGCAGTATTCCTAGGGCCTAACCTGCTCTTGTAGCTACTGCATTTATGCAGTGAGTCCAGATGAGTTTCTGGCCAATGATAGCCCCCAGGATGTTGATAGTTGGGGATTTCAATGATGGTAATACTGTTGAATGTCAAAGTGTGACGACTTAGATTGTCTCTTATTGGTGATGGTCATAGCCTGGCGTTTGTGCGGCACAAATGTTACTTCCACAACCCAATCCTGGATACTGTCCAGATCTTATTGCATTTGACTGTGGACTGCTTCAGTATCTGAGGAATCGCAAATTGTGCTGAACATTATGCAATCATCGGTGAACATCTGCACTTCTGAAGGTCATTGATGAAGCAGCTGAAGATGGTTGGGCCTAGGACACTATCCTGAGGAACTCCTGCAGAGACGTCCTGGAGCCGAGATGTCTGACCTCTAACAACCACAACCACCTTCCAATGTGTCAGGTATGGCTCCAATCACTGGAGAGTTGAGGCATCTCAATGATTATATGGACCATATCTCTCAGAGTAGGCTAGAATTGCCTGTCATTAGCCTCTGGTTAGGTGACCTCAATACTCCCTGTGATATGACCCCAATGTTTGTTCAGAAAATGGCTGAACAAAACCCCACAGTCAGGAGCATCCTGAAGGCAATTCATGAAATAAATCTTTAAGGTATGTAACGACATGTAAATAATTTCACTTTGATTAAAAATCAATCATTCAGAGAGGAATTACTAAATATATGCTGCAGATGTTGGAAATCTGAAGTGAAAACACAATTGCTTAAAAGTACTGAAAACACAAAGTGGTGGAGATTGCAGCCATGGAGAGAAAGCAAGCAAGAAGTCATCTAGACTCGAAACAGTAACTTGCTTGCTCGCCATGGATGCTGCCTGGCCCTCTGTGATCTCTAGCATTTTTGGTTTCAGTACAGATTCTAGTATCTGCAGTAGTTTGCTCCTGCTTAAAAATACTGTAGGTTAGGTATCAGCCTGAGACATTTATCCTGTTTTTCTCACTCTGTCGATGTTTTGTGGCCTATTGCATGTCATAGAGTCACAGAGATGTACGGTACGGAAGCAGACCCTTCAGTTCAACTCGTCCATGCCGACCAGATATTTTAAATTAATTTAGTCCTATTTGTCAGGATATGGACCATATCCCTTTAAACCCTTTCTCTTCATGTATCCATCCAGCTGCCTGTTAAATGGTGTAAGTTCCAGCATTTCTAGTTTTCAGGGTAATGTAGCAATGGGGTCTGGGAAAGAGCTCACTGTTTAATAAATAATAGATTTGAATATTGCTGATCAAAGGTGAACAAGACACTCAATCTTGCATTTGCTTTAACTACAGGACAAGAAGCTAATCACAAAATCTATTTCCTTTTTACATGCAAATCAGAAATTAAACATATCAATATATATTTATTTATGCCTGCATGTTGTATTACCATCGTGCGAATATTGTGACTCACCCTGCCTCCCAAACTGCTGAGTTTGTAATTCACATTGTAAAATTGCTTTCCTTTAGTCATCAGTTATTCCTTTCAATATTTATTAATAAAGCCTGAACATAACTGTTAGTTCTGGTGTGATAATACAGAGTTTATTGCTGTTGGACAATCCAATGTAAGATTGAGGGAAAACATAATGTGACCAAACTTAATACTAAAGAAATTGTAAATTGATCTTTCCATTTGGTTATTGAGCCTACTGAAAGTGATGGAATGTGTCATAATTATGTTTGTCAGGATTGCAAAAAGTAGTTATTGGAAGTGTTTCTTCCATTGCAGGAGTCAAGACCCTTGATGCAGCTATTTCAATGAACATCAAGACACACTGACTAAATGCATGGAAATAATCAGTCATTCAAAGACATTCTTGGGTCTAAGGCATCACTAGCTCGGCCTAAATTTATTGTTCACTCCTAATTTTCGTTGAGAAAGTGGTAATGAGTGCCTTCTTGAACTGCTGCTGTCCTTGGGGTATAAAAAGATCCATTAGGGAGGGCGTTACAGGACTTTGACCCAATGACACGGAAAGAATCGTGATACATTTCCAAGTCAAGATGGTATGCAGTTTGGAGGGGATTTTGGTGGTGGTGGTCTTCCTCTGTCCTTGTCCTTACGGATAGTAGAGGCCGCGGATTAGAATGAGGATATGTTTACTGATTTTTCTAATTATTCTATGAAGGTAATGCTTAACTTTTCTTTAACATTGTTTCTTTTACTACTTTGTCCCTAAGCTTTTTGTACCTCAGTACTTTTGTACCAAAAATAGCCACCACACTCACCTCTGTCCTCTTACTCTCCTGAGATTCTGGTATGATGCTGGTATCTCCCACTGTGAAAACTGATGCAAAGTGCCTCTTCAGTTCCGCTGCCATTTCTTTGTTCCATGTTACCGCTACACTACATTTTCCAGTGGCCCAAAGCCTACTCTTGCCTCTCTCTTAGGTATCTAAAATAAACTCGTGCAATCTTCTTTTATATTATTAACTAGCCGTGTGTGGTGACATTATACACTTTTCACTGTACTCCTGTACTTGAGTACACGTTGCAATAAAATCTAAATCTAAAAATCTAAGTGAGGCTAGTTGAGTTGGTGCAGTGCATCCTGTAGCTAGGACACACTGCTGTCTCTGAGTCTCTGTGGTGGAGGGAATTAATGTTTTGATGATACATAAACTGCTGATCAATGAATTAGATTCTCCTGGATGGCTTCTTGAATGCTGTTGGAACTGCACTCATCCAGGATAGGCAGCACATTGGTTCAGTGGTTAGCACTGCTGCCTCACAGCACCAAGGACCTGGGTTCAATTCCAGCCTTGGGTGACTGTCTGTGGGCAGTTGGCACATTCTCCCCAGTGTCTGCGTGGGTTTCCTCCGGGTGCTCCAGTTTCCTCCCACACTCCAAAGATGTGCAGATTAGGTGAATTGGCCATGCTAAATTGCTCATAGTGTTCAGGGATGGGTAGGTTAGGTCCATTAATCAGGGGTAAATGTAGGATCAAGGAATACGTCTGGGTGGGTTACTCTTTGGGGGGGTCGATGTAGACTTGTTTTAGATTAGATTAGATTAGATTACAGTGTGGAAACAGGCCCTTCGGCCCAACAAGTCCACACCGACCCGCTGAAGCGCAACCCACCCATACCCCTACATTTACCCCTTACCTAACACTATGGGAAATTTAGCATGGCCAATTCACCTGACCTGCACATCTTTGGACTGTGGGAGGAAACCGGAGCACCCAGAGGAAACCCACGCAGAGACGGGGAGAACGTGTAAACTCCACACAGTCAGTCACCTGAGGCGGGAATTGAACCCAGGTCTCTGGTGCTGTGAGGCAGCTGTGCTAACCACTGTGCCACCGTGCCGCACATAGTTGTTGGGTCAAAGAGCCGGTTTCCACACTGTTGGGATTCTATTAAAAAATGCAAGGATGTAAAAAATTAGGGAAGGACTGAATAAAAGCAAAAGAAAAAGCATACAGTGTGGTGAAGATTGGTGGGAAGCCTTTAAAAATCAACAGAGGATAACGAAAGGGGGAGAAGATGAAATATGAGAGTAAGCTAGCTAATAATATCAAAGAAGACTGCAAGTTTTTTTTTTAGATATCTGAAAGGTAAAAGAGAGGTAAGAGTGGACATTGGGCCACTGGAAACTGTAATGGTGCACAAAGAGCTGGTGAAAGAACTGAATAGGTACTTTGTATCAGTCTTCACAGTGGAAGACAGCAGCAGCATACCAGAACTTCAAGAGAGTCAGGGGCAGAGGTTAATGTAGGGGCCATCACTAAGGAGACTGTGCTGTGGAAGCTGAAAGAACTGAAGGTGGATAAATCACCTGGACCAGTTGGACCATAGCCCAGAATGTTGAAGGAGATAGCTGAGGAGATTGTGTAGGCATTGCTAGTGATTTTTCAGGATTCACTGGAGTCAGGGACAATCCCAGAGGACTGGAAAATGGCGAATGTAACACCCCTGTATAAGAAGGGAGAGCAGTATAAGACAGGGAACTAACAGTCTGGGTAGCCTGACCTCGGTCATCGGTAAGATTTTAGAGACTATTGTTAAGGATGAGATTGTGAAATACTTGCAGTTGCTTGGTAAGATAGGGCTGAGTCATCATGGCTTTGTTAAGGGGGGGAGGGGTCATGTCTAACAAATCTGTTAGAATTTTTTGGAGCGATAATGAGCAAGTTAAACAAAGGAGAGACAGTCAATTAGATCAATTTGGATTTCCAGAATGCTTTTGACAAGCTACTAAACATGATAAAAGTCCATGGTGTCAGGAGCAAGGTACTTGGACAGAGGATTGGTTGACCTGTAGAAGGCAGAAAGTGGAGACTTCCAGGATGGAAGTGAGTGGCGAGTGGACTTCCATAGGGATCTATGCTGGGACCACAACTATTCATGTTTTACAGTAACAAACTTGATGTAGGAACTGAGGACATTTTTGCCAAGTTTGCAGATGATGCAAAGATAGGTGGAGGGACAAATAGTGTTGAGGAAGTGGGGAGGCTGCAGAAGGACTTGGAGAATGGGCAAAGAAGTGGCAGATAGAATACAATGTAGGAAAGTGTGAAGTTATGCACTTTGGTAGGAAGAATAGAGGTGTAAGGCTTCAGAACTCTGACTTGGGAGATTTAGTTCAGGACTCTCTTAAGGTTAATATGAAGGTTCAGCTGGCAGTTAGGAAGGTAAATGTAATGTTAACATTCATTTTAAGAGGGCTAGAATTAAACAGCAGGGATGTACTGATGTAAATCCTGATGAAGGGCTTTTGCCCTAAATGTCAATTTTCCTGCTCCTCGGTTGCTGCCTGACCTGCTGTGCTTTTCCAGCACCACTCTAATCTAAACCCATGTACTGATGTACTGTTGAGGGCTGTATAAGGCTCTAGTCAAACCACATTTAGAATATTCCTTATATTATAATAACAATAATAGAAAACAAACTACTATTCTACTCCACGAACCACTGAGGAGAGAGAGAGAAAAAAACCTACAAAAACTACAATTCAATAAATAACTAAGAAAAAAAATCAAACTAAACCAAGTTAAACCAAGGTAAATTAAGTTATGTTCAGTTAAGTTACTACACTCAGCGCAATCCCATTAGAGTTCCCCACCACCGGGAACTTCAGTTGGCAAACCTGTATTTGTTCAGAATTCTTCCTCCCAGGGGCCCCCTGTAGTCCTCATGACTACACAAGGCCCTGACCAATACAGCCGACAAGTCTGCGTCTCTATAATTCAGCAAGGGCCGCCACTTTCTATTAAACAGTTCTGTTTTCTGGTGCACCATACTCCTAAGGAAGTCCAGGTGGGATGTGCTCCATAAACTAATCTACACCGCCCCGAGAGTCCTGGGGGATTCTCTGACACCCAGCTCATTAGAACGTTCTTCCTCACACAGAATGAAAGAACATGAAATAGTTTCTTCCCATGCGTGTCCAAAGAAGGGAGATTCGGCAAACCCAAGAGGAGGGACACTGGATCCACCTTGACCTCAGTTCCCAAGACCCCTTCCAAAACACTCACTGCGGCACCCCAACACCCATGCAGCTTGTGACATGACCACAAGCAAGAGTGCCAACATCTGGGTTCCGTTTGGGGCACACTGGGGACACTCAGGTCTTAAATTTTGCAAGCCACTCCGGTGCCAAGTGAGCCCTATGGAATAGCTTCAATTGCATAGCCTGCGTCCTATTGCAAATCAAAATCTTCCTTATGTTTTCCCAAATATCCTCCCACGCATCTGGTGAGATGTTCACCCCCAATTCCTGAGTCCAGATTCCGCACAGCTGCTCAATGTCCTTCAAGACATCACTAAATAAAGAAAGAGAGTGCCTGTGGACTGATGCACTCTCCTTCCTATATCAATCTTATAAAGTCAACTAACTATTAATGTAGTCTTTTTCTGTATAAAGTCCCCAACCTGAAAGTAGTGAAAGAGGTCCCTTCAAGTAAGTTCATATTTCTGACTCAGCTGCTCCAAAGACATCACTACCACCCAGTCAATAAATCTCCCAAACAAGAGACTCCTCGAGACTCCCAGAGCTTAAAGCCAGAGTCCATTGACCCCGGCCGGAATCCTAACATTCCTACTATGGGAGTGTAAGGGGAAGGTTTTGTTAGCTGCCCTCACCTTGCAGCATCAATCTCCATGCTTTAACCGTATTAAAGACAATCAGGTTTCTGCAATGGCCCATAACAGTCCTCATCTTGTCCATAAACAACAAATTGACGAGGGGGCATTTTGCCTGAGAGGCCTCGATGTCCAACCAGATTGACCGTGAGTCCTGGCAAGCCCAGTCAGCCACATAGGATTGTAGGGAACTACAATTGATATTTCTTACAATCCGGGAAATTCACACCTCCCATCCCCTGCGTAAGCTGCAATTTGGCAAACTTAATAAGAGGCCGCCTACGATGCCAGATGGAAGATCTGAGCCAACGGTAAAGCCTCCTTAGTGCTTGCCTAGACAGCATCAAAGGGAGCATTCTCATGGGATATAATAAATGAGGAAGAACATTCATCTTGACCAGAGCTATTCTACCCAACCAGGATATTGGAAGATCCTCCCAGCGCCAAAGGTCCTGCCTTATCTTCTCTAGCAACTGGACAAAGTTAGCTTTATATAAATGTACGAAGGCTGAGGTGATAAAAATATCTAAATACAAGAAACTTCCCTGTGACCACCTGAAAGGGGAACAGGTTCCATCCCCAAGATCGGGTATTCTAATAAGGTCCCCCACAGACATGGCCTCTAACTTCACGAAAATGATTTTATACCCCGAGAACGAACCAAATAGATTAATCATTTGTATTAAACTGGGCACCGATATCATCGGATCAGTTAAAAAGAGAAGAATGCCATCCTCATTAGGATGATCTTATGCCTACCTGACTCTACCTCCAGGGAAATTATATTTGGGTCCCTCCGGATGGCCTCTGCCTGAGCCCAATCACCAATGGAAATAGTAGCAGCGAGAGAGGGCACGCTTGGCGGCTGCCTCTACTGATACTAAAATTGTCAAATCTTATGTGCGGCACGGTAGCTCAGTGTTTAGCATTGCTGCCTCATGGCACCAGGGACCCAGGCTCAATTCCAGCCTTGGATGACTGTGTGGAGTTTGCACATTCTCCCCGTGTCTGCGTGGGTTTCCTCTCGGTGCTCCGGTTTCCTCCCACAGTCTAAAGATGTGCAGCTCAGGTGAATTAGCCATGCCAATTTGTCCATAGTGTTCGGTGCTTTAGTCAGGGGTGTAGGGTTGCGGAATGGGTCTGGGTGGGTTACTCTTCGGAGGGTCGGTGTGGACTTGTTGGGCTGAAGGGCCTGTTTCCATACTGTAGGGAATCTAATCTAATCTTATACCGTTAGTGAGAACCGCTGCTTTCGGGTCACTATATAACACTGCCACCCACCTGACAAAAACCCCTGCAAGACCAAACCACTCCAGTATATAAAAGACATATGGCCACATCGCCTAGTCAAACATTTTCCCTGCATCTAGGGAGACTATCAAGCCCAGAATCAAACCTTGCATACACGAACCATGTTTAATACTCTTCTAATATTACTACTAGACCTACGATCCTTAAAAAAAACCTGTCTGGTTCTCCTTTACAATGAAAGACAAAACCCTCTCCAATCACAATGCCAGCATTTTCAACAGAACTTAAAAATCCACGTTTAATAACAATATGGGCTTGTACAAAATGCAATCCTCTGGGGCTTTCCCTTTCTTGAGAATAAGGGAAATATTTACTTCTCTCAAAGATGAAGGGAGGCAGTCCTGACAGTACAAGTAATTGTACATATCCAACAGTGGTCTGGCCAGTGTGTCTATAAACTCCTTATATCTGTCTGAGCTGGGAGCTTTATCACTCTGGAGCTACCTACACTTGGAAGGTCCAAGGCCTTAAAAAAATGACTCCATCTTCACTAATCTGTCCTCCCAACCCTCCGACCGGTACAGCTCAGAGTAGAACTTCCTAAATACTGCGTTAATCTTTTTGGCATTGCATGTGAGAGCACCAGCACTCTCTCTAATGGATGCGATCGAATCGGGGGCATTCTTCTTTCTGGCCAGGTATGCCAGTTTTCTGAGGCGGTGATCTGCTGCCTTGACACGCTGCCCGAGACGCTGGATCTCCTGGTCATGCCTGAGATCGGTTCAAACCTGGCCTGGGTCTCCTCCATTGCTGAGTCGATCTTCTCTTGGAGTTTCACAAACTCCGAGACCAGACTCTTCTCCAGGTAAGTCTCCTGGGGTAATCGCAGGGTTGACGCGCAGCCAAGGCCATGCCTGTTATTGCAGGGGAGTGTCTGCTTGCTGCAACCCTCGCTGTTCTTTTCCCTTGGTCATTTTCCTAACTATTATAAACTAACACTAACTAACGATTCTGGGGGTCAAAAAACAACTATTTATAACAGAATGGGTAATAAAGGGAGGGTGAGTGCTCCACTTTGTCTGCGTTCTGGTGGAGAGCTCAGCAGGATAGACCTACTGGGTCACTGCCATCTTGAATCCCCTATTGTGAGCAATTTTCGGCCCATAACTAAGGAAGGATGGGTTGACATTGGAGAGGATCCAGACTATGTTTCCAAGACTGATCCCGGGGATGAAGGACTTGTCATGGGACGACGAGTAGAGGAATCTGGGTCTGTACTCAAGCTAGAGTTTAGAAAGATGAGGGGGATCTGAGTGAAATTTACAGTATACTGAGAGGCCTAGATAGGACATTGAGATGAAATTTCCACTTGTAGGAGAGACTAGGAACCCAGGGCACTGCCTCAGAGTGAAGTAAATATAGCTTTTAAAGTCAAAAGCTTTTGAAAATAATTTCCTTCCTTCTGCATTTTAGTTTCGTCCCGTCTAATATCAATCCAAATTCATATTTAATATTAAATAATACTTTCTACTATTTGACAATAATATTTGCATAGGAATGTACTTAGCTTCTGCAAAAAATACATTTTTTTTTTATAATTGAAGTGTTCAATATCTCAAGCAATGCTTCTAAACTTATAGAAATCAAGGCCGAAACATTGGGTCACAGATCAACAAATATCCAATGTGACAATCACAAAATTAACACATCTTTTGCTAGCCAGAAATACCAGGAAATGATGGCACTGAAGAGAACTCATCTTGTAGATGAGCTCTCGTTGGATCAACACCCCATCATTTCCACATTTTACTGGATTCCGCTGTCATTTTCCTTCTGTCTCTCCAGGAGCTCCTCAGGGCAGTGTCCCAGGCCCAAACACCTTCAACTGCTTCATCGCTGACCTTCTCTCCACCATAGGAGTAGAAGTAGTTGTGTTTTTTGATGACTGTACAATGTTCAGGATTCCTCAGATACTGAATCATCCCATGTCTCTGTGCAGCTGGACTTGAACAGACTTGATCCACACTTGGGCTGACAAGTGGTAAGTTTTGGTCAACATGGATGTGAAGGGCCTTTTCATGTGATACTTCCATCTACAAGTGCCAGACAATGACCATCTCCCTTTCACGTTCAATGGCATTAGCTTCACTGAACTCCCAGCTATCAACATCCTGTTATTAACCACCAGAAATTGAATCGGACCAATGTTTGAAGTGAATTGGAGTTCTGTAGTGAGTACGTCACCTCCTGACTTCACAAAAGCTATCCACAAGGTAAAGGATAAGAGTGTTTGATTGCTTTTTGTTGTGCATGTGAGGGAGAGAGGGAGAGTGTGTGTGCGTGTGCGTGTCGGAGGGTGGGAGAGAGTGTTCCCCTCTCCCAAACACACATTCTCACTCTCTCATACCTGCGCACACACACACACAAAGTCTATGGGGTGAATTTGCATTTGCAGATACTTTCTATTTTGTTCAAAAAACACACGATCTGTATGGCAGTCAGTTTATATGACATTTAATAAATCCCTACTTTGGAAATAGGATCAGTCTGACTCAAGATTGGAATACAGACAGACTCTCGCCTCACACCTTTAATGCATTGTCTGAGCTGAAACGTCACTTTTTAAAAATCCTTAAGTTATCTCAGGAATGTGACTTGAAAAGTTCTGGGATTTACATAATAATGAATCAAAACCTGCAACCCATTCTAAAATTTGGAACATTGATATACAGAGGGATCTTGGGGCTGAAGTCCATAGCTCCCTGAAAATGGCAACACAAGTGGATAAAGTGGTGAAGAAAGTATACTTGCATGCTTGCCTTCTTTGGTCAGTGCGCTGAGTATAAAAATTGGCAAGTCATGTTGCAGCTGTATCAGCCTTCAGTGAAGCCACAGTTGGAGTATTGTATGCAATTCTGGTCGCCACACTGCAGGAAGGTGTGGAGGGTATGGAGAGGGTGCAAAAGATGTTTACCAGGGTGTTGCCTGGATTGGAGCATATTAGCTATAAGGAGAGGTTGGACAAACTTGGATTGTTTCGGTGGAGCTTCAGAGGCTGAGGGCTGACCTGACAGAAATATATAAAATTATGAGAGGCATTGATAGGGTGGATAGGTAGGGTCCTTCTCCCAGTATGGTGATGTCAAATACCAGGGGAATAGGTTTAAGGTGAGAGGGGGAGCGTTCAAGGGAGATGTGCGAGGAAAGTCTTTCGCACCGATTGTAATAGGTGCCTGGAATGCACCGCTAGGGGAAGTTGTTAGAAGCAGATACATGAGCAAAGTTTAAGAGGCATTCAGACAAACACATGCACAGCCACATGAATTGGTCAGAACATTGAGTACTGGAGATGGGACACCTTACTGAAGCTGTGCAAGATCGTGGTAAGGCCATTCCTGATGAAGGGCTTTTGCCCGAAATGTCGATTTCGAAGCTCTTTGGATGCTGCCTGAACTGCTGTGCTCTTCCAGCACCACTAATCCAGAATCTGGTTTCCAGCATCTGCAGTCATTGTTTTTACCCCATATTTAGAGACCTGTGTGCAGTTCTGGTTGCCCTGCCTTTTAAAAGGATATAATTAACCAAAAAGAGCACAGAAAAAAATTACTAGGATGTTACCTGGACAGGAAAGTTTGTGTTAGAAGGAGAGGTTGAATAGGGCAGGAGAGTGTAGGAGACAGAGGGGTGATCTTATAGAAGTGTATGAAATCATGAGGGACATAGAAAAAGTAGACAAGGTTTCTCCAGGTAAGGGGAGTTGACATTTAGAGGGCAGAGGTTTAAGGTGAGAGGAGAGAGAGAGAGAGAGAGAGAGAGAGACATAAAGATCCTGACGGGTAATTTTTAACACAGAGGATGGTGGGTGTCTGGAATGGGCTGCCAGAGTCGTGGTGGAAGTGAGTAAAATTTCATCATTGAAGAAACATTTAGACAGGTACATTGATGGATAGGCATGGAGAGATATGGGCCAAATGCAAGCAAATGGGACTGGTTTAAACTGGGTGACATGGGCAAGGGTCTGTTTTCATGCTGTTGACCTCTAACAGGCAGGAAATAGAGGGATACAGACCGTGTGCAGTCAGGTTCGATTACTTTAGAATGGCACCATGGTAGGACAGACAGGGTGGGCCAAATGGCCTGTTGCGGTGCTGTTCTATGTTCTGAGAGATTCTTTTCATGGAGAGGGGTGTAACATCAGATGTGAAGGAAGAGAAGGATAAAACTTGAGGAGTGAAAGACTCAATAATATCAGCTAACATAAGAAGGGAACTTGAAGGGGTAGAAATGGACAAGATGGCATTGGGGAGTACACAAGGAAGGTCGGAAAGAACTTAGAGAATGATGCAAGTTCAGAGCTCGGTGAACGTGGTGGTTGGGGAGTGTGGGGAGGAGGTGGAGCGGGAAGATCAAAAGCAATTTCCACTGCAGTTTACAGCTGCAGCAGAGACTCTGCCAATTGGCCAGAAAGCCAAAGGCAAAGCCAGTGCTGCTGTTTCTGGGAGATTTAACAGGATTGTGTGTCAATCAGGCAGTACATACACAGCTTGCCACTGTGGGGCTTCCATACCATTAAAAGGGAAGGATGCTCCTCCAAGAACTTACAGCCAACCCAACAACCAGTCAGCCTTCAATCCTAACACTGCTAGGGAGAGCAGTGGCAACTAACAGAACTGTAGCTAACCCAAATCAGTCAGCAGTCTCAGAGCTAACATAAGTGGTATTAGTCTCTCAAGTACAGTGGGGCCAGATGTTGTTAGTGAGGGAAGGGATGACCATTACCACATCCTGAGCACACAAAAGGAGACCATCCACCATTACTTGATTGGCTCTCCCATGGCATAATGTCCTTCTGGGTGAAATCCCTGTACTGGTGAAAGGAGGCTCAAAATTGGTCATTTAAGATATTGGCCATGGGCAGGCACTGTCACCTTGACTACCCCTCCAAATTAATTAAGGGGGAAGACAGGATAGCAACAGAAGCTCACCCCCTCCATTTCTGCTTCACCCCATCCCAAATACTCAAAATTTCAATTCCACCCTTTGTCTGGTGAGTTTTGTTTGTTATTTGCATTGTAATAGATTATAGGACTTTGTTTGTGGTTGTTCAACAATATGCAGATTATCATTCACAGAGGGGATTAATGTGCTTTATAAAACTAATTAAATATGCAACTAGCTGAGGTGTCTCCATATTAAAGTAAAAATGCTACATTTCTCAGGTGCAAAATGGTTTGTTTCAACACATATTTTGCAGTTTAAGCTGTCACATTTTCTCAATCTCAAAAAGCCATGAGGCACATCACTCACAACATTTGATTTCCTACCTTCGAGGTCCTTGTTCTGATTATGCTTCCAATGGTGTTAATGACAGGCGAGATAGAATTACAGGTATCAGTTGAAAATCTAAAATGCTGAAGGCTTCCTGTTTACAAATACATCAGACGGGTGGAAGAGAGCTTAATCTGAAAGGAGTTATAAAATAATTTCTTAAAACAACCAATATTGTCGACGCAGGAGCAAACTACTGCCGATGCTGGAACCTGTACTGAAAACAACAAATGCTGGAGAGCTCAGCAGGTCAGGCAGCATCCATGGAGAGAGAGCAAGCTAACATTAAGTCAAAATAGAAACATCAATTCATAAACAAGGTTTTGCTTCTCTTGTGTAAAGAGTGCAAGAGGATTGGGGATTCGATTGTCGGGGAGAGAAACTAAACCTTATCTGACAATAAATGCGAGTGGAACTTTGAATAAGGAAATGCTTCAGGGTACGTAAAGTCAAAACAGACCAGCAGATTGAAAAAAGAGCGAACCATTGAAGGCAAGGAAAAGAATTGTGTGGCTGAGGAGGGGGATGAAGTAATAAAGATAAAAGAAAATATTTCTCATCCTTCAATGTAAAATAAAAAATTGAAGCAAATAAGAACTATTTTAACAAAACTCTAAACATGACATCCAGAGAAGGAAAAAGTCAGTATTTCAGCAAATTGGATCAAAAAGCTACAGAGAGGACCAGGTTGAGGGGAACAGAACGAAAAGCAGAATAGGTGTGGCTGGATGAAGATGGCACACAATAGTTTAGGATAGTACAGGGCAGATGGACCTGACATATTCCGACAGCAGATCCTCAGGCAAAGGAAGCTACAAGTAACGACAGCGATGGAATAAAAGGATCGAGAGGAGGGAAAACGATAAACAAAATGGTGAAGAGACAAGAACAGAACAAATAAGTAATTAAAATGTCAATGGGTGGCGTATAGATTTTTCTGTGTTGAACCTTTTGAATCATACAAAACAGGACCTTGCCAGACACGAACCGCTGTTTGGTTGTTAAATATCCCAGCAGGATCATCTCAGGAGGAAATGAATCTAAAGTAGTGGATAGGAAAGGAAAATTAGGAAACTACACCAGAATAAAGAGCTACTTAAGAATATGATTGTTGAAGAAACTGCACAGAGATTAGTAATCAGTCACCCTTTATTTACATGTGCAAAGTATTATATCCATGACCAGCCAGCTCAGAGCCAGTCCCAAGAGACTGAGACTCTCTGATAGTCCTGTTTTTTTTAAACATCATTGAACTGAAATGATGATAGTTATTTGGGTAAATATTTGCTGTAAAATAGTTGGATGAGCTATTGGAGGAAGGCTCTTGAAATAACTCCTCAGCAAGTTACCCTTTATTTACACATGGGGTGCCCTTGACACTGATCCAACTCCCAGCATGAACCAAACCTTTGACACTACTGTGTTTTTAAAATCTCTTCTTTTTCCCCCCCACAGTAGCACCTGACAGGTATAGAGCTTATTTTTTGCCAGCACCTATGTCATGTGTGTGCAGATATCAGACACAGTGAAAAACAACAAGTGTTTAAATCTTTATTTATATTCCACCACCAGGAAGAAAGGAAACACCCAAGTGGCCAGTGACGAGCAGTGCCCTTCTCAAAAGGACAATGCTGTGTGATCAAACAGTGAAGGAGAGGGCAGGAATTAAATCAAAATAGAGTTGGAGAGGGGAATTTTTTTCCTCTTTGTTTTTTCAAAAAAAATGCTTATTTTTCCCCAGCAACTATGTTGTGTGTGGAGAGGTGTGAGACACAGTGAAAGACAGATGTACAAATCTTTCTTTTCTCCCTGGTAGTGGAAATGGAATAAACAACTGAGTGGCCTGTGACAAGCAGGGCCTTTCACATCAAAATACCCTGTATATTTTTTAAAGTTTTATTAAACAACTACAAATGTGTTTACAGAAAAACAGTTAACATTTACAGCTGTATACAAACAGCAATTTTACAAGGGAGAGGAGCAGCAAAGCTAGGCCCCAAACCCTGCCGTTCAACCATTTTACAGGGAGAGGAGGACAAACCTCAATTCCCAGTTCCACATATGAAAAGACAGCGACAAAGACATTTGTACATGAGACAATCCTGTTACATAGGAAAGTGCAGACAATACAGACCCAGCAAGCCCCTGTCCCTCCTGCCTTCCAACCACTCTAAGCAGTCTGCCCCTACACACCTTCCAGCTCTCGATCCACCCCATGCCCCTTCCAGTTCTCTGTCCATCCTGACACACTTTTCGACCTCTAGGACAGCCCGCCCCAGTACCTGCCTGGGGTGACAGCACTGAGGTTGGCTACCTGCCTTCTGGCTCTGTCTTGCCCTAAATACCATTGGGCTCTCACCCACCCCGTTGTGTCGTCCAGCCACCTCTAGGACAACCCGTCCCCTTCCCTGGGAGGACGGCGTGCAGGGTAGCCCACAAGCCTTCCGGCTCTCAGCTGCTCTAACACCTTCTGACCACCTCTAGGACAGGCTGTCCCAATCACCCCCTCTCAGGACAGTGCTCAGAACGGCCTACCCACCATCTGGCTCTCGGGGCGACTGGAATCAGGGTGGCCTACCCACCCTCTGGCTTTCGGGACAGCCTACCAACCTTCAGGTTCATAGGATGGCCTACCCACCCTCCAGCTCTCAGGGTGACAGCATTCAGGACGACCCATGAGCCTCCCAACTCACAGTAAGACCTGCCAGACCCAGGGACACGCAAGACAGTGCAGGTGATAGACCCAGGAAACACCACAATACAGTTAATTACCAAAAAACAGAGTTCTTTCTAGTACACAGTCTAAATCTATTCAGTCTTCAAAATATAAAATCCATTTCCAGGAAGAGTCCACTCCAGTATACAATGTGCATTGTCAGAAATAGAGTCCACTCCAAACTGCAGAGTCCATTGCTAAAAACAGAGTCCACAACTAAGGGCAGAGTCCATTCCTGAAGGCAGCAAATGCACACCCCACAGCACACAGGTGTTCAGTCTTCAAAGAGTCCTGGCCCAGCCTTGGAAAACCAGGCCCATTCACAGGAACAGTACATTGTACAGGTGCAGTTAACTCACAGGGGTTTGGTCCACTTCTAAAGGAAAGGTCTTCACCCAAACTCCAGGATACAGCAAGTGCTCACCTCCCAGCACACACAGAGGTGTTCGATCTTCAGAGGGCTAGGCATCCCCACAGGACAAGCTTCTCTGGTGAAATGTATATCTTCCACAACGGCTCAGTCCAAACACCAATAAAAAAAGTGAAGACACTTACACAAAAATCAAAGAAAACTAGAGTCCAAGGGCTAAGCCCTACCACAAAATTAACATCCTTTTCTCAAAAAGAATAAAAAAGGAGAAAAGAGTAACACGCAGGCTGTAACCAGCCAATGAAACAACAATCCCCTAATGAGAACTGAGTTACACCTGAAACACATTGTTAAACTCCTGATGCACACAATCAGTCCTCACTAAAAGGAATGCCCGTTAACAAACTGGCTAAATAATTCAGTCAGTTCAGAAATCAGGTTTCCCCCTCCAAAAAAGAGGGGAAGCCAAAACTAAGAGTAACATACTGACTGTAGCATCAGCCAACACAGAGTCAGTCCCCTAAACTGAGGAGACTCTGAATCTCCTGTTTATTTTTTTTTTCCTCTTTAAATTTTTTGTTAGTTTTTTTTATTTAACCCCCACACTACCGCCTAACTGCGGTAGTGCTTATTTTTTCCCCAGCACCCATGTTGTGTGTGTGCATGTGTGAAAAAATATGGAACGCTTCACAAATTTGTGTGTTACCCTTGCACAGAGGCCATGCTAATCTTCTCTGTATCATTCCAATTTTAGTATATATACTGCCAAAGCGAGCACAATCTCCTGTTTTTTTGTCTTTTTTTTTCCTTTTTATTCTTTCAGGACCTCTGACACTCCCTTTTTCTCTTTCTCTTTTTATCTTTTTTTTATGTTTTATTTTCCTTTTTTAACCCCCACACACCACCGCCTAGCTGTGGTTGTGCTTATTTTTTTCCCCAGCACCCATGTTGTGTGTGTGCAGGTGTAAAAAAAAATGGAATGCTTCACAAATTTGCATGTCATCCTTGCACAGGGGCCATGCTAATCTTCTTTGTATCATTCCAATTTTAGTATATGTACTGCCAAAGCGAGCACAATCGCCTGTTTATTTCTGTCAGCCAGGGCTCCCTGATTGGCCCAGGCTAACACCTAACCAAGGACCGAATGAGATCCATCTGGCCTTCATTCCAATCATTCCAATGATCAACAAACGTGCTTTGGTTTTCAAAAATGCCACATTAGGAAAAGACCAAGAGGTAGTTAAAACTGTGAAAATGTCAAGAGTACAAATGCAGAAAGAATCAGGAGAAATCTTATAGTCTCAGCAGTGGACCGGATAACAGCATTGTCTAGCTCAACAACTGGACCTGCTTCCCTTCTCCCAACCTTTATCCCTGAAAGACAACCCATCCAAGTGAATTTTCCTGGTGCCAGTAAACTAAGAGGATATCTATAGGTTTGAAATCCAACTGAGAGAAGTGGGCAGGAGGAGCAGTTTGAGGCCACATTATTTAATTAAACCACGGTCAGTTCACACAATACCAGAGCTGTGTGTTATGTGGAGCAGAACTGTAAAAGCAGGTGGGTCCCTCAGGCATGCTGATCCTCACCGGCATGTGTCAAGTTAATAAGACAAACAAGCAATATTTCCGACACCCGTGCTGTTCACCATGTGCTGTTCGATAAAGGAGTCACTGTACTCTGAAGACTGATTATTTTTCATTCCGTCCTTCCAGAGAGAAGCCGAGACAATGAGCTTGCACCTTCAATGGGTTAATGGTGAAAGGTAGCATTGAGTGCAGTTCATGTTCTGGGCACCAGATATAACTTCAGAGATCTCTCTCTCTCTCAACATGCAAGGTGTGAGCATGCCCAGCACATCATGCAGCAACACTTGACATCCGAGCTACAGTTCACAAGCACATTTAGGAACTGGCAATGAATGCTGGTCCAGTTATTGATGCCCATGTCCTATGAATGAATGAAAAGAAAACTTACAAAACTTTCCATGCAGTCCACTGTAACACCCATACATGTGCAGGCACCTGCTAGGGTTGACCACTGACAGTTACTCACATGTGAACCTCCATACAACAACCTGCTGTCCCATTGAATACTTGGGGTCCTTAAACAATACTCCTGCTGCCTGGACCCCTGGAGCATTCCTGGAGAAAACAATCTCAAGGTCTGCACAATTTCACCATCAGAAAGCAAGAGCCCAAGGGCAGTAATACAGGGAATGGAAGGGTGAAAGGACAATGCAATCTCCAACAGTCCTCTTCTGATTTAACTTGACCTAATTGACCCGCTAATTCCATTCCCCAACATTCCCACACTTGTCAACAACTGTCACATTACCGTCTCAGTCGCAATATGACTGACTCTTATTGGCGATGGTCATTGCCCGGCATTTATGTAGAACGAATGTTACTTGCCAATTTTATGCCCAAGCCTGGATATTGACCAGATGTTGTTGCAATTGAACATGGACTGCTTCAGTATCTGAGGAGTTGTGAATGGTGCGGAACATTCTGCAATCATCGGTGAACATTCCCACTTCTGACCTTATGATGGAAGGAAGGTCATTGATGGAGCAGCTGATGATGGCTGGGCCTAGGACACTATCCTGAGGAACTCCTGCAGAGAAGTCCTGGAGCTGAGATGACTGACCCTCCAACAACCACAACCATCTTCCTCTGTGCCAGGTATGACTCTAATCTTTGGAGAGTTTGTCCCCTGACTCATTGATCCCAGTTATGTGAGGGCTCTTGGATGCCACACCCAATTGAAGCCTTGATATGAAAGGCTGTCATTCTCAACTCACCTCAGGAATTCAGTTCTTTTGTCCATGTTTGGACCAAGGCTGTGATGATATCAGGAGCTGAGTGGCCCCGGTGGAACCCTAACTGAGCATCCGTCAGCTGGTTATTGCTGAGGCAGTGCTGTTTGATAGCACTGTTGATGATACCTTCCATCACTTTACAGCGATGGCTCAGTTGGCTGGATGGCTGGCTTGCAATGTACAGTGATACCAACAGAAGCTCAAATCTCACATCCTGCTGAGGTCACCACTTTCTCAACCTTGCACCTCAACCTGAGCAGTGGTGACCCTTGGGTTAGACCACTACCAGTTGTCTCTCTCTCTCTGATGAGAGAGCAGCCCCATGCACCTTCAGGACCGGGGCAACGTTTGCCTTGATCCAGGGGTGTGGCACAATATGCCGATTGATCAGACAGTCATTGTCATCTCTCCCATGAAGAAAGCTGTGTAATCTGTACTCTGTGAATATATTGTCATTCCATCACTGTAAAACCTTAACTGATTAAAGGATTCAACAGGGGCAGCTAGTTTTAAAGCCATTAACTTCTTGCTGATAAATACTGAATCTTAAACCTCTCTATCATACCTCACCTGATGATGGAGGTGAGCTCCAAAAGTTTGCAATTTCAACTAAGCCTGGAAGACCAAAACCTGGTGTTGTTTGCCCTCCTAGCCATACCCCACCAAAAGCCCCAAGTTTCTGACAGTCAGCCAGCTAATCCAGGCTGCCTTCACCATGTTGTGATGTTACAGTCCAAAAGCCAAGTCCTCTCAAAGACCAGGGCTGCTCCAAGACCATGCACAGTGTCCCCCAGTGAAAATCAGAAGGTAAAAACCTGATAAAAACCTGAAGAAGGGCTTCTGCCCGAAACGTCGATTCGCCTGCTCCTTGGATGCTGCCTGACCTGCTGCGCTTTTCCAGCAACACATTTTCAGCTCTGATCTCCAGCATCTGCAGTCCTCACTTTCTCCTCCCTGATAAAAACCTCGCCTGTCTTTTGAGTAAATCTCTGGCAAGTGCATGTTCAGTCTCACGAACAATTCTTAAATCAGCTTTCTAATTTGAAAAGAAAATTACTGCAAACTTCCATTGGGTAAAGGAAAAGTGATTCTGCGAGAAAGGAATGTGGAGAGAAAAATCAGAACTCAGAATCTGAGGAAACTGAATTGACGTGGAATTATAGCAAGATTTTAGAAAGCTTCACTATTGGGATTTTTAAAAACATTCCTCTTGTGTTTCTCACACACCAGGCTGAATACAATTATGACTCAAAACTTGTTCTCTCTCCACAGATGCTGCTAGACCTGTTGAGTTTTGCCAGTAATTTCTGTTCATTAAAAAAAAGAACACAGTCTTTGTCAGCTCCCTCTTTGCTGAGTCAATTTGCCTTCCTGTTACCCTCTGATTTTCACAGGGGGACACTGTGCATGGTCTTGGAGCAGCCCTGGTCTTTGAGAGAACTTGGCTTTTGGACTGTAACATCACAACATGGTGATTAGCTGGCTGACTGTCAGAAACTAGGGGCTTTTGGTGGGGTATGGCTAGGAGGGCAAACGTTGTCAGTCTGAGAGAAGACAATTTGTGTTCATGGTACATGAAACTATTACCATTGCCCGGAGACAGATCCTCAAGAATCCACTGGATTCCACAAGGACAGTGGAATTGCTGTGACAGCCTGAAAGCTCTTGTCCAGAACCACAGCTATGTCTTTCATCCTTATCTGCACCTTGACATGGCTGAGCCACTCAGCTACATTAAAACTGTCGCTAAAAACAATAACCTCTGTCTGAACACCCTGCTGAGTATTTACAGCTTTTCTCCTCTTATTCTGTGTCAATGGTTAATGCTCCAAGCACCATTTCCTTGGTGTCTATCAGCCTCCTGCTGTCCGACATTGCTCTGCTGCCTGTCAAGTGGCTCTCTCTTCCTCTTTGCCCATCAAATTGAAGGTCATTTTTACCTTTATCTTTGACATAACTTCATGAGACGCCAGGAATTACAAGTGTTGTTGCTTTTGTTAGCATTATTTCTCTATAATGCAGTTTTTATTTGGTTCCATGGTCTAAATTTACCCGTGTTACTGTTATTGTGTGATGACTTTCGAAATCTTTACATGGATCAAATTTTATGTGTTAAACTGTGTTGCTTCCCTGCTATCGCTATACCGAAAATAGATTGTAATTGATTACAGAATGCCGAGTAGACTGAAATATGTCAAAATTAATTGTACCGGAGTACCGGTTAAATTGTGATGCACTGTAATTACCTACAGTGTACTGAGTAGACTGTAATGCATTGTAATGTAATAATTGTAGTGTACTGGGTGGGTTGTAGTATATTGTAATTAATTGTAAGTATTGGGCAGATTGTAATAAACTGTAATTAACTGTAGAGTCATGGGTAGATTGGAACATATTGTAATTAATTGTTGAGTACTTAGTTAGTTTTTATAATAGAGTATGATTAAATGTAGAGTACAAGGTAGTTTGCAATAAATTATAATTAACTGTAGAGTACCAGGTAGATTGCAATGTATTATAATGACTGTAACTGGAGATTAGCAGGTAGATTACTGTGTATTATAACTGCTGTAACTGTACAGCACCAGGTAGATTACTGTGTATTATAACTGACTGTAAAGTACCAGGTAGATTACCATTAATTATAAGTAACTGTAGAGTATTTTTTTTAATAATATATCATAATTAAATGTGGTGTGTGTTGCAGATTGCAACAGATCATAACTAGCTGTAGAGTACCAAATAACTTGTACCGCATTGTAATTAATATAAAATGCTGGGTAGACTGCAGCTTATTCCAGAGAAAGTATATTCCTGTTAGGGTGAAAGGAAAGGCTGATAGGTATAGGGAATGCTGGATGACTAAAGAAACTGAGGGTTTGGTTCAGAAAAAGAAGGAAGCATAGGTGAGGTATAGACAGGATAGATCGAGTGAAACCTTAGAATATAAAGGCAGTAGGAGTATACTTAAGAGGGAAATCAGGAGGGCAAAAAGGAGACATGAGATAGCTTTGGCAAATAGAGTTAAGGAGAGTTAAGGGTTTTTACACATACATTAAGGACAAAAGGATAACTAGGGAAAAAATAGGGCCCCTCAAAGATCAGCAAGGTGGCCTTTGTGTGGAGCCACAGAAAATGCAGGAGATACTAAACGAGTATTTTGCATCAGTATTTACTGTGGAAAAGGATATGGAAGATATGGACTGTGGGGAAATAGATGGTGACATCTTGCAAAATGTCCATATTACAGAGGAGGAAGTGCTGGATGTCTTGAAACGCATAAAGGTGAATAAATCCCTTGGACCTGATCAGGTATACCCTAGAACTCTGTAGGAAGCTAGGGAAGTGATTGCTGGGCCTCTTGCTGAGATATTTGTATCATTGACAGTCACAGGTGAGGTGCCAGAATACTGGATGTTGGCTAACGTGGTGCCATTCTTAAAGAAGGGTAGTAAGGACAAGCCAGGGAATGATAGACCAGTGAGCCTGACGTCGGTGATGGGCAAGTTGTTGGAGGGAATCCTGAGGGACAGGATATACATGTATTTGGAAAGGCAAGGACTGCTTAGGGATAGTCAACATGGCTTTGTGCATGGGAAATCATGTCTCACAAACTTGATTGAATTTTTTCAAGAAGTAACAAAGAGGATTGATGAGGGTAGAGCAGTAGATGTGATCTATATGGATTTCAGCAAGGCGTTGGACAAGGTTCCCCATGGGAGACTGATTAGCAAGGTTAGATCTCACAGAATAAAGGGAGAACCAACTATTTGTATACAGAACTGGCTCAAAGATGGAAGACAGAGGGTGGTATTGGAGGGTTGTTTTCCAGAGTGGAGGCCTGTGACAAGTGGAGTGCCACAAGGATCAGTGCTGGGTCCTTTACTTTTTGTCATTTACATAAATGATTTGGATGTGAGCATAAGAGGTACAGTAAGTAAGTTTGCAGATGACACCAAAATTGGAGGTGTAATGGTCAGTGAAGAGGGTTACCTCAGAATACAACAGGATCTTGACCAGAGAACTGGCAGATGGAGTTTAATTCAGATAAATGTGAGTTGCTGCATTTTGGGAAAGCAAATCTTAGCAGGACTTACATATTTAATGGTAAGGTCCTGAGAGTGTTGCTGAACAAAGAGACCTTGGAGTGCAGGTTCATAGCTCCTTGAAAGTGGAATCGCAGGTAGATAGGATAGTGAAGAAGGCATTTGGTATGCTTTCCTTTATTGGTCAGAGTATTGAGTACAGGAGTTGGGAGGTCATGTTGCGGCTATACAGGACATTGATTAGGCCTTTTTTGGAATATTGCATGCAATTCTGGTCTCCTTCCTATTGGAAATATGTTGTGAAACTTGAAAGAGTTCAGAAAAGATTTACAAGGATGTTGCCAGGGTTGGAGGATTTGAGATATGGAGAGAGGCTGAACAGGCTGGGACTGTTTTCCCAGGAGCGTCAGAGGTTGAGAGGTGACCTTATAGAGGTTTACAAAATTATGAGGGGCATGGATGGGATAAATAGACAAAGTCTTTTTTCCTGGGGTGGGGGAATCCAGAACTAGAGGGCATAGGTTTAAGGTGAGAGGGGAAAGATATAAAAGGGACCTAAGGGGCATCTTTTCACGCAGGGGGTGGTACGTGTATGGAATGAGCTGCCGAGGGAAGTGTTTGAGGCTGATACAATTGCAACATTTAAGAGGCATTTGGATGGGTATATGAATAAGAAGGGTTTGGAGGGATATGGGCTAAGTGCTGGCAGGTGGGACTAGATTGGGTTGGGATATCTGGTCAGCATGGACGGGTTGGACCGAAGGGTCTGTTTCCATGCTGTACAACTCTATGACTCTATGACTCTATATTATAATTAATTGTAGGTTGTGGTATATTGTATTTGTAGAATTCCAGGTAAATTGCAATCGTTTGTGACTAGCTGTAGAATAACTGTAGAGTGACTAACCAGTAGATTTAGTGCACCAGAGAGATTGTAACAGATGGTAATCATGGTAGAGTACTGAAGAGATTTTAATAGATTGTAATTAATTGCACAGTCCTGGGTAGCTAATCTAAAAATCAATCATAACTATCAGCTTCAGTTCCAGCTAGCATTTGTATCCTTAAACTAAAACAAAAACACTGCACAGTGCTGGGTGCTACAGTCATAATATTATACATCAATCATGTCAATCCTGACCTTTAGAATAGCAAAGACACACTGTGCAACATTTTGGTACACATATTGGAGATATAATAATCAGTTAATCCTAAACTTTGGCCTTTAACAAAAGAACTTGGCAAAATATAATTACATAAAGTATACCACAACTCAAATGTAAGTTAAAAAATGGTAATTCTATGTGGAAAATGCTAAATTAGAACAGTTTTATATGATTTAACACAAACGTAATGAATGGAGGTCGATATAGGGCAAAAAAACCAAAGAAAAGAAAGCAAGAACAGGGGACAGAGTTGGATGATGAGCCATGGTCATGGCATCTATTTTCTATGTTCTACGTCTTGTCCGATTAGAGACTGGCAGCTAATTCTCACAAGCAAATGTGATGCTGCCATTGAAACTCAGCATAGGCTGGAGATTGGAACTGGTGATTAGGGCAAAGTATCTGACTTCTACTTGGCTTCTCTTTCAAGATTAGTAATGTATAATTGTTCTACTACTGTGACTGTCACATGGGATCATGATATTGTGACAATACAGGTCGTTCTGCCTATAATGCTCATTTCGTCAATGCAAATTTGCTATAACACAATTGATGAACTGGGGACACTGTTTCCAAAGTGCCAACTTTTAAAATGTGTGTTGGCTATAACGCAATTACATTGTCAACACTTTAAACACAGTTTATAAAGACTGATTTTTCTATAATGCAGGATTGCACAAGAACACAACCATCACGTTATAGAAGAACTGACTGTAATGGAAATTGTAGTACAAGCAATACTGTGGCTGGATTTGGGAGAGAACTGGGTAAATATTGCAGATACCTTTTGATGTGGGGTCAAACCTCACTTGGTTACTAAACATGGGAGGTGTAATTATGGGACATGTCAAGACTTTTGTTCTGTAATAGGCTGATAGACAGAATAGCACTGGTGAAAATGTGTTGCTGGAAAAGCGCAGCAGGTCAGCAGCATCTGAAGCGTAGGAGAGGGACGTTGGGCTAGCCACATTAGATTAGATTACCTACAGTATGTGAACAGGCCCTTCAGCCCAACAAGTTCACACCGACCCTCTGAAGAGTAACATACCCAGACCCATTCCCCTACCCTATATTTACCCCTAACTAATGCACCTAATACTATGGGCAATTTAGCATGGCCAATTCACCTGACCTGCACATCTTTGTGACTGTGGGAGGAAACCAGAGCACCCGGAGGAAACCCACGCAGACACGGGGAGAATGTGCAAACTCCACACAGACAGTTGCCTGAGGCGGGAATTGAACCCGGGACCCTGGTTCAATTCATTCACTTATGGCATATGGATATCACTGTCTTGGTCAGCATTCATTATCCATCTTTAGCTGCTCTTTACAAATGGTACTTGTATACCATAATAAGGTATACAAAACAACAAGAGGTTGCATCCACAGCTTTCATCCTAACAGCAGCTTTCACAGAATCAGACTATTCTGGAGACGAGGTACAATAGTTACTGAGCAGTGCTGGGCTAATGTCAATGATCTCTTGTACAGTCTGCACACCTCTTTTGGCCTCATCGTTAGCTTGTGGGTTACTCACTGAGTTTGTTATATGAACAAACCTGTCAGATTTAAAGAATTTGTTCAAGTACTTAGAGTCATCGAGTCATCGACATGTCCAGCACAGAAACAGACCTTCGGTCCAACTTGACCATGCTGACAGCTATCCTAACTTAATCAAGTCCCATTTCCCAGCACTTGTCCCATTTCCCTCTCAACCCGTCCTATTCATATACCTATCCAGATGCTTCTTATATGTTGTAATTGTACCAAATTTTGGGCCATTGTCCTAGTGATGAGGTCCAGAATCCCATGTGTACTAAAAACATCTTTCAACAATGCAATAAATCCTTCAGAGGTATAACTTAACATGGAATATAGCACATAGAACATTACAGTGCAGTACAGGCCCTTCGGCCTTGATATTGCACCGACTGCAGAAGGGCTGAAGAAGGGCTCATGCCCAAAACGTCGATTCTCCTGCTCCTTGGATGCTGCCTGACCTGCTGCGCTTTTCCAGCAACACATTTTCATCACATGGTAGTGCCAGATATTGTAAGGAGATATTGTGGGGTGGATTGGGGAGGGGGTGGTGGTGGGGACCATGAAGTTCCTATAATTGGATATTAGGAAGATAAGGAACCCAATTATCAATAAACAGGTATTATGGCTGACCAGTCTTCGAAAGGAAGCAGTGTAGGCCTGTTAAGCATACTAGCATGTCGGATAGTGGGAAGACCTCAATAAATAATAAAACTTTGACCTTTAATACCTATTCAGAGCTATTCAGTTGAGTGTTGGTTGACTGAATATGGACATTACCAAAACTGAAAGGGGGATTCCGGTATCTCCTGACACAACTATGGATTTTGACAATTTGATTTCCAGATGCTACTCTTTTCAGTAGAATCATTGCTAAAGCAGGGGGTGGGAAAATTAATTCAATTTATTACTTCGATCAGCCACCAATAGAAATACAGGTGGACTAAGGTTCTAATTTTATATCTAAGATTTTTCAAGATATAATGAGAAATTGAGTATAAAACAGTTAACATTTACATTATATCATACATAAATACAGAGACTTTAGGAAGATAAATCAAGCTCTCAAAACGATGATGAAAACTTTTTATTGTGGAAGTCCTCTGGACTGGGACAAAGATATAAATTTTCTGTTGTTGGCTTCCAGAGATTCCCCAAATGAATCTGCTGGATTTATCCATTTGAATTGATCTTAGCTCATGTAATAAGAGGTCTGTTAAAGTTGATTAAAACAAAGCTTTTAAGATAAGTTCATGAATCCTCAATGTCAGATTCCTCATAGTGTACAAATATTTGCATTCCTAACACTAAATTGTGTATGGACTTCTCCACTTCTGCAGCATGTCCCATCAATTGCTGAAGTTCTGTGAGATTTCAAGGAGGTCGAAATTTGTAAATTGCTCTGGCTTTCTGAGGATCTTCTCTGAAATAACTCCAAACAGGCTGGCATACCGTTACCAAGTCACCCTTTATTTACACATGCACTGTAAATGGACTCTGACCAGCCAGCCCAGAGCCAGTCCCCAGAGTGCCTGTTTATATCTGTCAGCCAGGGCTTCCTGATTGGCCTGAGTTAACAACCCCAATCAAGGATTTCATTCTCAATGCGATTCACCTAGCCCTCATGCCAGTCACTACATTCTCTGAGCCCTGAACCATGTACAATGTGACCTACAAACTTGATCGTTGGTTGCGAGCACTCACATTTGTTGTTGAAGATGTGCCCTGTGTTTTCTTGATGCTGTGGTACAGTTCTCACTCTGACATCATGCCTATTGTAGTGGATCCATAAATCAGGGCATCACCCATGTAACTAACTGCTCCATCCAATCCTTCCAAGATACTTGTTTACAGGAAAATCTCTGATGTCTGATGCCAATGAAAACAATTTCTACCAAAAGTTGTAAAAATGGTTGTAAGTAATTTGGATTCCACATCTAAAGGTAATTGCCTTTCTAGCTTCACATCTAGCTTAGCAAATATTGGACTCTTCCCTAGCTTTCCCAAACTCTCATGCCTTCCATATACTTCCCTTTCAAAAAGCCTTATTCAATGGTGTCAAATCTAGACAGTTTCTTCAGGTTGAATCTTCCCAGCCATTGAGCGACATGGTCATTGGTAAGAGAATTGGTAGAACTGTGTGACCTTAGCAGTGAGTCCCATTTTCCAATCAGGTATTGAATAGAGAGATGACATTCTTGTTACTGAGCGGGGAGATGCCTATTCGTGTGCATCGTCATCCTCACTGCTGCATGATTCTGTCTCATTGATGTGCAGTTTTCAATTCTCCCGCCCACTGGATAGAAATTAGGTGACGACAAATTAGGGTGGCACCGTGGCTCAGTGGTTAGCACTGCTGCCTCATAGTGCCAGAGACCTGGGTTCAATTCCAGCCTCGGGTGACTGTCTATGTGGAGTTTGCATATTTTCCCCGTGTCTGCGTGGGTTTCCTCCAGTGTCCTCCCACAATCCAAACATGTGCAAGTTAGGCGAACTGGCCATGCTAAATTGTCTGTCGTGTCCAGGGATGTGTAGGTTAGGGGCATTAGTCCGGGGTAAATATCAAATAATAATTGGGTAGGGGAATGGATCTGGATGGGATACTCTTTGGAGGGTCAATGTGGACTTGTTAGGCCAAATTACCTGTTTCCACACAGGAGGGATTCTGTGATAAATTCTGACATGAAAATCAGAGTACTTTGGTACTTGATGATCCAGTTTGCTTCTTACTCGTCCAATCCTCCAGTTTGGACACCAGTCATCAACATTTCAAGACAAACTCCATGGGTAGTAACTGCGCACACCACCCCCTTCATCCCCAGGACCTCCAGCTCCCTGTTGCCAAAACAGCATGGCAGTTTTCCTCAGTTTGGCACGTCAGGGCAATGCATACAAACTGTACAAGGCAGTTGTGGGCTACCAGTGCTTCACTGGGTGTACAATGAAGATTTAAAGGTGGTACTGATGCTAGGAATCCTGGGAGGTACTGGCAGTAGCCAATCCTTCTGCCTGTGGCGAATGAGATCATATTACGGGCAGGGTGTTTTAGGAGGTGCTGATGGTTACCCTCAACAAAATGGACTCTCTGCTGACACGAGAAAAACCCAGCTCTTGGTGATTCATTTGTTTTGGTACAGGAACCGTAGCTGAACATCAACTTGTAGGTTTTGTTACAGGTGAGAAAACACTTTGTTGTAACATTGACTCGACTTCTTGCTTCACTTTCAGAAGAAATGGTTCTCGAGAGCTTTCCTTAGTGTGAATAAAACAGGGATGCTGGGTAATCCAAGATGGAGGATGGGAGAAAATTGTGGCTGGAAGAGCTACCCCTTTATTTGAGGTTATTTTTCAGTGTAGGAATATTTTTCCCTGATTTCTCGGTGCACTAATTATTGTTTTATTAGCTGTTGCATTGTTTTGGAACTTTGGAAAACAAAGTTCAAAATATTGGTCTTTAAAACAAATGGGAGAGTGTGGTCGGGGAAAGAAAGGAGCAGTGAGCCTGCACAGCTAATTGACCAAGCAGTGAGCCTGCACAGCTGACTGACCAAGCAGTGAACTTTCACAGCTGGCTGCCTGTGCTGTTTAGTTTCAAGCATATCTGGACATCAGAGATTGTCTCAAAAAAAATAAGTTCAGGCTTTGCTTCAGGATATTAGGTGACAAGACATTGTCCACTTCCCAGGTCCTTTAAGCAATTGGCACTGACCTCCCACTCTTGCCAACTCCTCTTGCCAACAATCTTGCTTTGACATCTGAAAGAAGAAATGTAGAAGGGGAGTGGGTAAGCGAGGAACACATCTCTCCACCAACTCCAGAGTATCATTCACAGTGTCATTCAAAGGTTACTGTTCTGCCCCTTACTTTAATAACAGTCACTTCAATGACAATCAGCACCATTTCCCTCTTGGGTGTGAGGACATTCAAATGTGCCTTTCCCTGCTGGCTCCAACATTGTTCCCTAAAAGGAGAGATGTGCCCGATGAATGTGTATGAGTGATGAAGCTGTCATGGTTGAATAGCAAGCGTTTGGCTCATTCAGTCCAGACCAATGCTCTGAAGAGCATCTCACACAGACCCAACCCTTGCCCTGTATTTCCCATGGCTAACCCATCTAGCCTTCACATCCCTGGACAACTTCCCATGGCCAAACTACCTAACCTGCACAACTTCAGATTGTGGGAGGAAGCCCACATGTGGCCATTGATCTGAAACAGGAACTGTCTTCCTCAGTCTACATGTGGACTGCATCAGCTGGGAATTTCCAACATTGTCCGCTCCGATTTTTCCCTCTGGTATGCACTTACTCAGCGGTAGAGCTCCATACTGAAATTTTTCAAATAAACATACCTCATGAGGATCGACATCAAGAATAACAAACTAATTTTTGATGGTTATTCAAGTTCACAAGCAAAATCTCTCTCCCTAACAGGGGAGTTAGGAGCTGGTTTAACGTCAGATGCTTTTACAAATATTGTGTGTGGTCTGGCTAGTCTAGCATTTATTTTCCATCTCTAATTGCCCTTGAGCAGCTTTATTGAACTATTTCTTTCCATGGGGTGCAAATGACCCCACAATGCCATTAGGGAGAGAGGGTCACAATGTTTATCCAGGTTGGGTGAAGGGAGAACAATGTAGTTCCAAGCCAGGGTGTGTATGGCTTTGAAGGAAAAATGGCAAATGGCCATGCCAGGATGTATCTGCTACTCTTTTCCTTTGAGATGATAGAGACTGTGGGTGGTGTAGGAGCTAGTAGAGCATCTTCATTGCATTACAGTGGTGCATCTTGTAGATGGTCCACACTGTGATGTAAGTGGAGGGAATGAATTGAGTGAGCTGTTTTGTTCTGAATGGTTTTACAGTGAATGGTTTCCACCAGTTGAAGGCATTCCAGTATGTGATGGTCCAACATTGAAGATACTGACCCACAGCACTATTAAGATATAGGAGCAGAGTTAGGCCATTTGGCCCACTGAGTCTGCTCTGCCATTCAATTATGGCTGACATATTTCTCAATCCCATTCTCCTGCCATCTCCCAGTTACCCTTACTAATCAAGAACCAATACACTCAATGACTTGGCCTCTGCAGCTCTCTGTGGCAATGAGTTCGATAGATTCACCACCCTCTGGCTAAAGTAAGTCTTCCTTATTTCAGTTCTAAAGGGTTATCCCTTCACTCAGTGGCTGTGCCCTCAGGTCATGGTCTCTCCTGCACGAGGAAACATCTTCTCCACATTCACTCTATCAAGAGAGTGGGCCCTGTGCAGAAGAGAGTGGGCCCAGTGAGGAGGAGAGTGGGCCCAGTGCAGAGGAGAGTGGGCCCAGTGTGGAGGAGAGTGGGCCCAGTGCGGAGGAGAGTGGGCCCAGTGCAGAGGAGAGTGGGCCCAATGTGGAAGCGAGTGGGCCCAGTGTGGAAGAGAGTGGGCCCAGTGCAGAGGAGAGTGGGCCCAGTGCAGAGGAGAGTGGGCCCAGTGTGGAAGCGAGTGGGCCCAGTGTGGAAGAGAGTGGGCCCAGTGTGGAGGTGAGTGGGCCCAGTGTGGAGGAGAGTGGGCCCAGTGAGGAGGGAAGCAAGCCCAGTGCAGAGGAGAGTGGGCCCAGTGCAGAGGAGAGTGGGCCAGTGCAGAGGAGAGTGGGCCCAGTGCGGAGGAGAGTGGGCCCAGTGTGGAGAAAGAGTGGGCCCAGTGAGGAGGGAAGCAAGCCTAGTGCGGAGGAGAGGGGGCCCAGTGTGGAGGAGAGTGGGCCCAGTGCAGAGGAGAGTGGGCCCAGTGCGGAGGAGAGTGAATCTTACTTACCTTTCCGGGTTAATACAGGACGTGGCATTGGGATCGGCAACTGTTACATCGGCAGAGGTGACATTGGCAAGATACATCCATCAATGAAAGATGGCGCCTGAAGAGTAGCGATTTTGTCATTGGTTGGTCTTACACAGATGGTGGTGGAGGAGTATAGGCCCAACAGCAAAAGATGATGCCCGAGAATTGGCAGCTTCGAAATTGGTTTGGTCCGCTGTGGACAGTGGCAAAGCAGTGGAGAAAAGATGGCAGTGCAGCGGTCTTTGATGGTGAGCTGGCTCAGGACTGATGGACTCTCTTCAATTTGTGTCTTTCTATTTTCTCGTGTTCTTAAACTATTCAAAATAGCGCTCTATCGTGGCAACAACTGAGTGCTTTTCACTGTATTTTGCTGTATATTTGCTGAAAAATACACGTGACAGTAAAATAAAACCATTCAATTCAAATCAAATCATTCAAATCAATGCCAGCATATCCTTGCTTAGATATGGGGCCCAAAACCGTAGATAGTATTCTGACTACGGTCTAGGAGAAAGTAAAGACTGCAGATGCTGGAGACTCCTCCATCGCCAGACCATAGCAACATGACGGCTGGAGGAAGAGCGCCTCATCTTCCGCCTAGGAACCCTCCAACCACAAGGGATGAACTCCGATTTCTCCAGTTTCCTCATTTTCCCTCCCCCCACCTTGTCTCAGTCCCAACCCTCAAACTCAGCACTACGCTCCTAACCTGCAATCTTCTTCCTGACCTCTCCACGCCCACCCCCACTCTGGCCTATCACCCTCACCTTAACCTCCTTCCACCTATCGCATTCCCAACACCCCTCCACCAAGTCCCTCCTCCCTACCTTTTATCTTAGCCTGCTTGGCACACTTTCCTCATTCCTGAAGAAGGGCTCATGCCCAAAACATCGATTCTCCTGCTCCTTGGATGCTGCCTGATCTGCTGCACTTTTCCAGCAACACATTTTCAGCTCTGAATG
Source organism: Chiloscyllium punctatum (assembly GCF_047496795.1). NCBI lineage: Eukaryota > Metazoa > Chordata > Chondrichthyes > Orectolobiformes > Hemiscylliidae > Chiloscyllium > Chiloscyllium punctatum. Next base: position 18,136,606 of record NC_092778.1, read on the forward strand.
CGGTCTGCCCCGACCCTTATACAACCTCAGCAGCAAATCTCTGCTGTTGTATTCAGGCACCTTGAAATGAATGCGAACGTTGTATTTGTCTTCCTAACTACAAACTGAACCTGCATGTTGACCGTAAGAGAATCCTTAACTTGGACTTCTAAGTCCTTTTGTGCTTTGGATTACCAAAGTATTTCCCCACGTAGAAAATAGTCTACACCTCTATTCTGCCTACCAGAATGCATAGTCTAACACCTTCCTGCATTTTATTTCATCTGCCATTTCTTTGTCCACTCTCCTCATCTGTCCACGTCATTCTGCAGTCTCCCTGCTTCTGAAAGGCTACCGATCCCTCAATCTATCTTCATGTTATCTGCAAATTTAGCAACAATGTCCTCAGTTCTTTCACCCAGATGTTGAGCTATATTGGAAACTAGGGATAGAGCAGCACTCATAGAGTCATAGAGTCATAGAGATGTACAGCATGGAAACACACCCTTCGGTCCAACCCGTCCATGCTGACCAGATATCCCAACCCAATCTACTCCCACCTGCCAGTACCAGCGCATGTTCCCTCCAAACCCTTCCTATTTATATACCCATCCAAATGTCTCTTAAATGTTGCAATTGTACCAGCCTCCACCACTTCCTCTGGCAGCTCATTCCATACACGTATCACCCTCTGCGTGAAAACGTTACCCCTTAGGTCTCTTTTATATCTTTCCCCTTTCACCCTAAACCTATGCATTCTAGTTCTGGACTCCCTGACCCCAGGGAAAAGACTTTGCCTATTTACTGTATCCATGTCCCTCATAATTTTGTAAACCTCATCCTCTGACGCTCCAGGGAAAACAGCCCCAGCCTATTCAGCCTCTCCCTACAGCTCAGATCCTCCAACCCTGGCAACATCCTTGTAAATCTTTTCTGAACCCTTTCAAGTTTCACAACATCTGTCCGATAGGAAGGGGACCAGAATTGCACGCAATATTCCAACAGTGGCCTAACCAAGAGTGCTCGGATGAGTAACACTAAGCATGAGTAACCAATGTAACTTGTTTCATAAATAGCAATACATCTACAAATTGTTTAGGGTGGCACGGTGGCATAGTGGTTAGCACTGCTGCCTCACAGCACCAGAGACCCGGGTTGAATTCCCGCCTCAGGAGACTGACTGTGTGGAGTTTGCACATTCTCCCCGTGTCTGTGTGGGTTTCCTCCGGGTGCTCCGGTTTCCTCCCACAGTCCAAAGATGTGCAGGTCAGGTGAATTGGCCATGCTAAATTGTCCGTAGTGTTAGGTAAGGGGTAAATGTAGGGGTATGGGTGGTTTGCGCTTCGGCGGGTCGGTGTGGACTTGTTGGGCCGAAGGGCCTGTTTCCACACTGTAAAGTAATCTAATCTAATCTAAATATCACCCTCTATTTGCAACAGTGTCAGCTATGTTAGAGCTCTCACTCATTTTTCATTCTGTTATTTTAATCTTTTATCAATTTTGGTTTGGAGTTCTGGATTGAGAATGTTTGTGGACTTTTGGATAGCTTGTGGCAAAAGGAAAAGTACCAACGAAACAAGGTTTGTTTGTTTGTGAGGCCAGGCCTGGTGGCTAATTGCAGACTGTCTTAATTAAAAGGGTTCCATTAGACACATTACCCTGGAAAGAGCATTGTGTCTCAACAGATAGATGTTTGCTATTAACAAGGCTAGTATCTGGGAATTGGTTCCAGCAAGTCTTGAAGAGACCACGTGTTCAAGCAGATGGTAGTTGCTGAATGGTAGTTGAGGCCTTGGAAAGAGGCAATCAATCTACCAGGGCAGAACTAGAACCAAAGTTGTTTTGAGCTATGTTTCTGAGATATGATCTTGTCTGCTGACAACACAGCATGAAGATTTGAATGCTCCCTGCCTAAATTTCTATATCAGCTTCTGGAAGTCCAAAGAGTGAAAAAATGAGTTAGAAGTATTAAACGTATACCTGAGTGAACTGAACACGCGATCCTGATTGGCGGTTCCAGAAAAGCAATCAGAGTCCATATTCACACCTGTGATTAAAACGTATTGTGAAACAATTTAAGTAATCTGGTCAGCTTTGTTGTTTTCATTTATTTATTTTTCTTTCAAAAGTGTTGACTTTTACATCTGTCTATTTTATGAGTGAATAAGGGTTGAAAACAAATGTTTTGGCTTTACCAAATAGACATTAACCAGCCTACCTTGTTGCTTGATATTTTCTCTACTAATGGTATTGTGTATTTAATGAATAATGAATCTGGAATTAATTGTTCGCAAAGTCTGTGATTGGTTACTTAAAAGTCTGGTTAGGCATTATTGGAGTAGTCATTGGAGGCCTTTGATGGTTTAATTGGACTGACTTGCAAATACAGAGGTCAGAAGGCTTTCTGTCTCAGTGTCATATAGTTCTGCCAACAATATGCTCTCAGAGGTGCTTGAGTTTTGTTCAACTCCAACTGTGGGCATGGTAAAGGGCAACTCCTGGCTGGTAGTGCTTGTTCTGGTACACGACTGGGCTTTCAAAATGGCGCTGTAGATGTCATCGAGGCATGGTCCATACATAATGAGGTGAGTTGCTGAATAGAGCATGAGAAAGCTCAATAAACTCTTATATCAGAAGATTTCATTCTTGATTGTGATGTTCTGGAAGTAGTAATTTTGCTCAATCTGCAGAAGAATAAGGAAATGCAGGCAATATCTGTGACATAATATCATAGGACATCCTTCAATAGTCTCCACAGTATGATCTGTGATCACACTCCACTCCCACTGTGATTTGGGAACGGCACTGTTGCCTAGTGAAAGGTAGACTATCTTCGTACACTTAAAAGAATATCAAATGCTTGTTGAGAATCCTACAAATTCTCCTTTGGACTCCAACGTGAATCTGTCAAACTAATCATCAGAGACAGTCAATATTTCTCAGAGTGTTTGATGTAGGCTTTGAAGTGGAGAGATTCCCCAATGACTCTGATGAAAAGGAGTGGGGCCTGAATTCAGTTAGAGGAACAAGGATATGCATTGAACTTGAGATGCAGGAAATAGACATTCAATCAGAATCATCAAACATGGAACTCAACTCTGAAGCAACTGAGACTCACATTCCTCACACCCATTGTGTTGAACAGATATTCAGTTCGATAAACAAAATGATTTAATAGATTTAGATGAAATAAAGCTGTCAGAAAGTTTAAATGCTGTTACTTCAGAGACATTGAACATACATAGTTCAGAATAGCAATTAGCAAGTGGGCCTTAGAAAATAGTTGTTGAGTCTGATGTGATGGTTCAAAGCAATAGATGCTCCAATGAATTGCAGGGGTCTGGTTCACTCCTGAAGGAAGGGTCTTCTCCCAAACTCCAGGATACAGCAAGTACTCGCTTCCCAGCACACAGTGTTCAATCTTCACAGGCCTAGTCCCAGGGCTAGGCCTCCCACAGGAACAGCTCATTTGGTAAGATGCACTTCTTCAAAGGGCTCAGTCCAAACACCAAAAAAAAGTGTAAAGACATACAAAAAACAAAGAAAACTAGAGTCCTAGGGCTATGCCACACCACAAAAATCAATATTGTGCTTTTCTCAAAAGTAAAAAAGAGAAAAGAGTAACACACAGGCTGTAATCAGCCAGTGAAACAATAATCCCCTGATGAGAACTGAATTACACCTGAAACACATTGTGTGCATCAGGAGTTTAGAAATCAGTCCTCCCTAAAGGAATACCAGTTAACAAACTGACTAAATAATTCAGCCAGTTCAGGAATCAGGTTCCCCCCACCTCCAAAAAAGAAGGGGCAAAAATCAACAATAACATACTAACTGTGGCCCAGCCAGCGCAGAGTCAGTCCCCTAAATTGAGAAGACCTCTGCATCTCCTGTTTATATCTGTCAGCCAGGGCTCCCTGATTGGATGAGATTAACAGCCCCAATCAGGGGACTCATATTCTATGAGCAACAAAACCAAAAATGGCTGGAAAGGCTCAGCAGGTATGGCAGTCTGTGTGGAGATAAAACTAAGTTAACATTTCAAAATGAGTGACCCTTCCTTCGAACGTATTAATTTCTCTTCGCATATTCTATGAGGTCCTCCTGGCTGACTTTGTTACAATCACTACACGGGCAACTGCAGCTAAAAGTAGGGAAATGGACCTGAAGGTAAATGTGAGGGAAAATGTTTCTAGTTCATGACTTGAGGATAACTTCTTGGATTGAAATGCTATTTGTCCAAGCTAGAATCTCAGGAAGTATACAATAATGCTAATCTAACAGCATCAACACTGGAGCCAGGTTAACTCAATATAATTTTTCGACACTAACACAGAGGGATTCACTTTGACACCATCAAGCTGATTTTTGCTGAGGACATATTGAGTGTTATTTTCCTGGATTAATGATATTTTTATTGAGAGTAAGAATTGGGCATAAAATGAATAGAAAATAGAATTTTCTGTTTTTTGAGAAACATTTTTTATTGAAGAGTTTGAAACCTGAAACATAATGCTTTTCAGATGGAGTTTACTGATTCAACTGCTCAATGCGAAGATTGTTCAAGTTGCTGACAAATATAACAGACACATTACCCTGGAATCAAAAATTGATGCAATACGTTAAGAGTTGAAGAGGAAGATGATAAAAGGTTACACAAGATGTGTGTAATGGATATAAATGTTATGTTTTTTTGCCCTGTGTCATCTAACTTGTGACAAAATGTGTTTTGAAATAACACTCTCTTAAGTGTGGAGCCATGTTACTGGACTCTGGGTAAAAATGTGGAAAAGTGCTGCTTTAAATCAAGGAAACTGCATGAAAATATCTGTAACTTTAAAATCAAATTAGCGAAACTCATTGTATATTATATGCAGTGAACGGAAATTCTAGACAGAATGGCATCATCTGTGTGTGAGCAATGCACCTTTGCCCAGATATACTCATTTGATTGGCTTTTCAATTGGGACCAGTTGTTGTGGGATCAAGATTTGAGAGAGCAAATACCTCTAATTGGAAAGGCATCACCCTGTAGAAGCTTCCACTTTGTGTATTCGGAACACTGGTGATAAGTGAATTGGACGTCTTTTTCGGCCACATAAGGGCCTGACTGCTGTCTGTAAGAGGAGCCTGTCTGTAGACTTTGGTTACGATCTTCCAGTCGCTTTTGGAAATGGGAGCACTGTCAGAGGAATGGAGCATCATAAAATTAGCCCCAGCTTTCAGAGAGTAGAGATAACCCCAGTAACTATAGAGGTAAAAACAATGACTGCAGATGCTGGAAACCAGATTCTGGATTAGTGGTGCTGGAAGAGCACAGCGGTTCAGGCAGCATCCGAGGAGCTTCGAAATCGACATTTCTGGCAAAAGCCCTTCATCAGGAATAAAAATCCTTGGAAGCTACTTGGATGCTGCCTGAACTGCTGTGCTCTTCCAGCACCACTAATCCAGAACCCAGTCACTATAGGTCAGTCAGCCTAATGCCGGTGGTGGGGAATCATTTAGAGGGGCACAATCAATGGCCACTTGGAAACGATCCTTAAGGCTCAGTAATTGACAGACAGCACGAATATTTGAAAGGGTAGTCATGTGTGACTAATTTCGCTGAGTTTAAATGACTAAGGGAAAGATTTGATGTTAGTAATTGGCCATATGTTTCATAAATGGGTTTGTAAAAGACATTCACTGAGGTATCATACACAGACTTATCAGCAAAACACAACCGCAAGGAATTAAAGGCCATTGAATGTGGGATTTCCATCACAACCTCTCCTAAACCCCTTGCTCTGTCACTCCTTTCCTTTTGTGAGGTTGTGTTGTCTCCTAAGGAATGATTATGAGGCTGGAGAAAGCAGTCTAGAAATTCCACCTTTTCCCGAACATGTAGGAGTCCCTTTGATGCTCAGTTCAGCTCAATGACGCTGAATGAGAGAGATTTGAGATGGCAACAGTATGGCACCCGCAAATATCTTCAATCCGCAGTCCAGACACACAATCTGCTCTGCTATGTTTTAGTCTTTGTTTATTTCTTTAATTAAAACCTTTATTGTTGTAGTTACAGTACATAAAGGATTTAACTGGTTACAAATGTAATGCGGAGCTTATAGTTTCCTGGTCCTAGCTTAAAATATAGGGGAAGAATAAATCTTTAAAGTAACCAAATCACCCCATTCATCTCGCAATGCCTCAGAATTTCAGCTCTGAGGCGCTCCTGTCTCCCACTTCCTCTCTCACATCACTCCTTGTTCTGTAAAATAAAAGTATCACTCACTCATTAAAGAGCTCTATTTAAGTAAGTTCTCTATTGATGCAAACCTGGACTTTGTGCTACTTACTTCCAACTGCAGTTTAACTTCAATGGTGGAAAAACCTCTTCAAAAAATAATCCAGACGGTTGAACAGATACAGATTCATTATGAAAAGTAAAAATGGATTTATTAAAGATAAATCATGCTAAACTGACTGGAATAATTTTCAAAATGACATTGCCAAGAAGATTGATGAGGTGGATCTGAACTTCCAAAAAGTACTTGAGAAAGTTCCGAATCACAGCCTTGTCAGTAAAGCTGAAGACCATGAATGAGAGGGATAGTGGTCACATTGGTACAACTTTGGTTGACTAACAGGAAAAAATGAGCAGTTTCTAGACTGGAGGATGGTGCAGAGTGGGTTGCCTCCAGGGTCAGTGCTCGGAATATTATCTTCCTTCATACATACTTAGGCTTCGGTTCACAGGATATAATTTCAAAATGTGGAGGTGTTACAAAAGCTGGTTGTTTATAATGAACTTTAAGGAGAATAGTAGCAGAGAATAGTCACACTGGAAAAAGGCAATGTGGTCAAGGAGAATACTGAGATGCAGGCTACTAGACTGGATGGGATTGAAGTGCGTAAGGAGGACATGTTAGCAATTCTAGAAAGTGTAAAAATAGATAAGCCCCCTGGGCCAGGTGGAACTTATCCTAAGATTCTCTGGGAAGCCAGGGAGGAGATTGCTGAGCCTTTGGCTTTGATCTTCATATCATCATTGTCTACAGGAATAGTGCCAGAGACTGGAGGATAGCAAATGTTGTTCCCTTGTTCAAGAAGGGGAGTAGAGACAGTTATAGACCTGGGAGCCTTACTTCGGGAGTTGTGGGTAAAGTGTTAGAAAGAATTTTAAGAGCTAGGATTTATAATCATCTGGAGAGGAATAAGTTGATTAGAGATAGTGAAAATGGTTTCGTGAAGGGTAGCTTGTGCCTCACAACCCTTATTGAGTTCTTTGAGAAGATGACCAAACAGGTGGATGAGGGTAAAGCAGTTGATGTGGTGTATATGGATTTCAGTAAGGTGTTTGATAAGGATCCCCATGGCAGGCTATTGCTGAAAATACGGAGGCGTGGGATTGAGGGTGATTTACTGGTTTGGATCAGAAATTGGCCAACTGAAAGAAGTCACAGGGTGGTAGCTGATGGGAAATATTCATCCTGCAGTTCAGTTACTGGTGGGGAACTGCAAGGATCTGTTTTGATTCCATTGTTGTTTGTCATTTTTATAAATGACCTGGATGAAGGCATAGAAGGATGGGTTAGTAAATTTGCGGATGACACTAAGGTCGGTAGAGTTGTGGATAGTGATGAAGAATGTTGTAGGTTACAGAGAGACATAGATAAGCACAGAGCTGGGCTGAGAGGTGGCAAATGGAATTTAATGTGGAAGAGTGTGAGGTGATTCACTTTGGAGGAAGTAACAGGAACGCAGATGGTAGGATTCTTGGTAATGTAGATGAGCAGAGAGATCTCAGTGTCCAGGTACATAGATCCCTGAAAGTTGCCACCCAGGTTGATAGGGCTGTTAAGAAGGCATACGGTGTGTTAGCTTTTATTGGTAGAGGGATTGAGTTTCAGAACCATGAGACCATGCTGCAGCTGTACAAAACTCTGGTGCAGCCACATTTGGAGTATTGCAAACAGTTCTGCTCACTGCATTATAGGAAGGATGTGGAAGCTTTGGAAAGGGTTCAGAGGAGATTTACTGGGAAGTTGTCTGGTATGGAGGGAAGGTCTTACAAGGAAAGGCTGAGGGACTTGACGCTATTTTCATTCGAGAGAAGGTTGAGAGGTGACTTAATGGTGACATATAAGATAATCAGAGAGTTAGATAGGTTGGACAGTGAGAGCCTTTTTCGTCTGATGGTGATGGCTAGCATGAGGGGACATAGCTTTAAATTGAGGGGTGACAGATGTCAGAGAGTCGTAAGAGCGTGGAACGCACTGCCTGCAACAGTAATAGACTTGCCAACTTTCAGGGCATTTAAATGATCATTGGATAGACATATGGACGAGAATGGAATAGTGTAGGTTAGATGGGCTTCAGATTGGTTCCACAGGTCAGCGCAACATTGAGGGCCGAAGGGCCGGTGTACTGCTCTGTAATATTCTATGTTCGATGTACTTGAGGGAGTTGGTGATGTAGTGATAACATCACTGTATTCGTAAACCAGAACACCAGGCTAATGTTTCGAGGATCTGCATTTGAGTTCCACTATGGCAAATGGTGAACCTTGAATTCAATCAAAAATCTGAAATAAACAGCTAGTCTATTGTTGACCACATTACCACGGCTGATAGTACTTTAATGACAATCTTCTTCACTAATGTCTGGCATTACCTGGTCTGGTCCAGACGTGATTCCAGACTCACAAAAATTTGGTTGACTTTTACTTGCCCACTGGGATGGTCAATACACCCTCAATCCATGAAGAAATGAGAAAATAAAACACTTTAAGAGGACATAGATTGTCTGGTGAAATGGACAGTCACATGGCAGGTGAAATTCAGGGCAGAGAAATGGAGTGATACATTTTGGGGAAAAGAATGAGGACAAATGATTTAAAATGGTGGGTGCAATTTGAAAGGGATGGTAGGAACTGCTGGACCTGGCAATATATGAGCACAAATCATTGAAGTTGGTGGAGCATGTTGAGAAAGTGTTCATACGGTATACGAGATCCTTAGCTTTATTATTAGAAGAGTAAGAGTTTAAAAACAAGGAAGTAAACACCAGTAGAAAGCACCAATTTGACTTCAACTATTGTATTGCGTCTATATGTGGGCACCAGACTTTACAAAGAGTGTTAGGGTGGGCTCAGAATAGATTTATGAGAATGGTTTCAGTGAAGAGGGATGACACTGTTGGATTGGAGAAGTTGGGTTCTTCGGGACGAAATGAGGGTTGGAGATTTAACAGCCATATTCAAAAATCATGAAGTGCAAGTAAGGAGATATTAGAGGAAAGATCAAACTCAAAAGGGCACAGATTTAAGGTATTTGGCAGAGAAAGTAATGGAGGCACGAACAGAACCTCTTCATGTAGTGAGTGGTTAGGATCTGGAACACACTGCCTCAGAGCATGATAGGGGAAACTTGAATTGAGGCTGTCAAGAAGGAATTAGGTCATTCATCTGAAGAAAGAAAATTGTGGGGAGTAGGAAAGAGAGGGCTGAGCAGGGGGACTAGTTGATTTTTTTTTTAAGAGACCCAACAAAGGCCTAATGGTTCAAACGGTCTGGTTCTGTATGTAATCTTTCTCTGATCTAATCTTCAGAAGGACTTAGGCAGGCTATTATAATAATCGGACTTTTGGCAGATGCATTTACAAACAGAGAGTAAGATTGTGTATTTTGTTACAAGTGAGGTGAGGCAACATAAACTGAACTTAAACTATAAAATACTATTTCAAAAGAGCTTCAGGATCTAAGCTGGGGTGAGGGGGGATACATAGACAGAAACCACCGTCGAGTTAAAAAGTAAAACAATTTAACAAACATAGTGGACCCTCAGTTTAATATACAGAGCTATAGAGCACAGAAGGAGTGTGCAATCTTTATAAATAACTGGTGAGGCATGATGTTAATTCTGGCACATAGTAGGAGTGATGTCAAGGTTTCATATACAGTGCAGAAATTTATTAGATTGATCACACGAATGAAGGTTGTGGAAAGACTGGTGAAGCTGGGGTTGTCGCTCTGAGAGTAAAGCAGGTTTAAAGGTAATTTGATAGAGATCGTAAAATTATGAAAGACTCTAAGCACGACAAACTTTCTACTTTAAAAAGATAATTTAAAGTCTTTAAAAAGCAGATAGTTTGGGAAACTAAAGATACAGATTGAAGGTATTTGGCAAATGGTGCCGAATGGAGAGAATTTCTATATGGGGCAAATTTGTCCTGATCTTGAGGGCATTGCTTGAAGGGACAATGGAAGCAGAACCAATCGGAGCTTTAAAAGGCTGTTGGATTGATACTTAAAGGAAGACGAATCACAGGTCAAAGGTCAAGGAACAATGATCAATGGCTGGTTCTTTTGAAGAGGTAGCATGGTGAGCTAATTGGCTTCTCTCCATGGGCTGCAGCCACGCCCTCATTCCCGGGTCAGGGGTGAAGGGAATCCTCCCCGGCCTACGTTTAACAGCCATCTCACCAGCTGGCCTAACCATTCGGAGTCAGCCTTGCTCACTACAGTAGTGAGTATCAGCAAGGGTTCACCAGCGAGGAGGGTTGGGTATCACTGGCTCATGATGGAGCATCCACACAGTTCACTACAGATCCCGAGAAGTGATGTACACGTGCAGAGAGCTAGATAATGTGGTAATGGGGGAATTTCTAGTGAGGTCAGTATCACCCATTCTTCATTGCCTCGGGTATTGTTCTTATATCCGCTGCATCTGTGCCCTGACGATGCTGCCACAGTACCAGTTAGAGAGAGTTCCAGGCGTCCTTAACTCAGCAATAATGAGCGAAAGGTGCTGTATGACCGCATAATACAGGAAGGATTTATCCTATGGAGTAATCTATGAAACTTTGACAGGCCAGGAACTAGTTAAAGCAAAAATTAGCAACTTTATTTCTTAAAGCATAACAGAGAATAATTAACTAACAACTATTTACAACTCCATCCGCTAACCTATCATTTACCTTCCCCTTCCACAATACTAGTCTGATAAAGCCCCCACTCCCCCCCAATTAAGGTTAACAAAATAAAGGTTCTTATCTCAAAACCAGGCAGCTTTCACTTCTTCTATTTGGATTTTCCTGTGTCTTCTTTTTTTCTTCTTTGGGATTCTGCTTTGCAGGTTACTAATCGATAAATGTACTTTTAAGAGAGCTATTTTTCAAACAGTCTTTTTACATATTGGTAGCTGGGCAGTTCTCCTCCCAACTATTCAAATTTCTTCATCTTATACCCCACCGCCCCCCCCACCCCCGCCCCCGCCCCCAAAAGCCTAGGATTGTGTCATTGGCTTTTAAGATTGTCAATATACTCAATTCAAACTGAATTGGAGTTTGTAATTTTCGGGGTTTAATTTAAACTGATTGGCCTGTTTTGTTGTTTCCAGACAACCAGCTAATTTAGCTTTTGACCAAGTGCTACATTGTTACCTTATTGAGAACACTTGGTGCTGTCAGGTAGCTCTACCAGCTTTTAATTCTCTTAAAGGTACAGTACACCCACATCTTCGTAACACTAGGGATATGCAGGCTTAGGTGGATTAGCTATGCTAAATTGTCTGTAGTGTCCAGGGATGTGCAGGTTATGTGGCTTGGAAATGGGAAATGCAGGTTTTTTTGTGGGTTCTCTTTGGAGGGTCAGTGTCGACTCAATGGGCCAAAGAGCCTGCTGACACACTGTAGGGATTCTATGGTCACAATGCTCCCTTTTCACTACAGAAGTCTATATTAAAGACAACAAAAACAAAAGTCAATTATGTCTTTTTAACCATCAGCAAAGGTTTTCTCTTGAGGATGGCACCATCAACACTGGAGCATGGAAACGTGGAAATATATTTCAAGCAGCCTCTGGGGGTGAAGCCATATCAGCTTTAGAATCCCACCTTCGACCTCAGACTCATGCGCAGTTATTTTATAATCCAAATGACACATTCTAAGTGACTAGCTGTAATGAAGTTCTTGACGATACTGAAGTAGAGGAACACTAGCATTTATTTCACGTTTCAGACCACAACTGTACATCTCAAAGTCCCTTTGGAAGAGTAGTCACTGCTGCACTGTTAGGTTTTCATAGCTGTAGATAAAGCAGTGTCAGAAATTACTCTTGTGTCTGATGAATCCTTTGGTGCTTTGAGCAGGCAATGGGCAAGTTCCTGTGACAATGTGGTTCCAGCACTAATGGTCCAGTTCAGTCAACAATCAATGTGTTTTGTATTGGGTTAGATGGCAAGGCTTCAAGTGAGCTAATTGGTGCAATTTATAGAGAGGCTTGAATCTCTTACAGTGATTGGTATGTGTCAAGTCGTTTCAATACTGGTACCTATCGTACTGTAGCTACTGTTGTAATGGAACACAGTTATTAATTCATGGGATGAGGGCATCACTAGCCAAGTCAGCATTTATTGCCCACCCCTAATTGCCCAGAGGACAGTTAAAAGTCAACCACATTGCTGTGGATCTGGAGTCACATGTAAAGAGAGCAGGTAAGGATGGTAATTTCCTTCCCTAAAGGACATTAGTGAACCAGATGGGGTTTTCCTGACAATTGGCAATAGATTCATGGCTATCATTAGACTCTTAATTCCAGATTTTTAAGAAATTGAATTCAAATTCCGCCATCTGCTATAGTGGGATTCAAACCCAGCTCTGCAGGACATTACCTGGGTCTCTAGATTAACAGTTCAGTAATAATACCACTGGGCCATCACCTCTCCTTCTATGAAAAAGTATACCCCAAACAGTAATGTTTTAATGGCCAGATCATGTGTTTTGTGATGCAGACTGAGGGATGAATGTTAGCCCAGACACCAAAGGGGTTTCGGATCATGAACCCTCCTATATTTCTTTGAATCTTGCCAGATGATTCTTTTGTGCTCATGTGGGAGTTAGCTGGGACTTCTGTTTAATATCTTGTCCAAAAGAAAGCCCTTCAGTTTCACTCCCAAAATAACGTCGGACACAGTTCTATTATCGGCATTTACCGGAATGGGATCCCCATTCTTCAGTTTCTATGCCACAGTTTATGTGAAACCCTGAATGGGGTCATTCCAAATCCAAACCTCTGCGGCACACAGTTCCTCAAACATGTTCAATGTGCTGCCTTTCAAAACCTTTTAGCTATTCCTAGCATTTGTTTGATTTTTCATTTTCTCCACACTATTGTCACAAAGCTATTTAATGTACAAATCAACAATAAATTCCCTTGAAATTACTAGATACCTCAAATGTAAAAGCAGCAATATCGCTACTGCCCACATTTACTATTAGCTTCTAAAGACACGTTTGCAGGAGATAATACAGGTATTTTGAGCCTTGCCTGCAATTGAGAGAGAGAGAGAAGCTTTTGTGTTTGTTTAGTATGATTCAATAAAGCATTATTATGATTCAATATAATAAAACATAATTCTCCATGACTTAACCTGTGCACACCAGTAAAGTCATACATTTGAATGCCAGTTCGTATTGAGTTAGCAGGTCTCAGCTGAATGGGAATCAAGGAGCAATAGTTGATGACAACAGCCCTCAGTTAGTTAGATTATCAAGGTCAGCTCCTGTCGCTATTCACAGCTGGCAATATGGACAGGTCAATGTTGTTAAGGATAGCATTTGGCTTGACTGTCACTTCTCCCTCAAATGTGACACGCTGTTGGCGTTCATTGTCACGGCTCTGGTGTGATTAATGGTCAGAAGAACGAGACATTTGGGGACTCTTGGGAAATACATTCTGTGGCTCATGACCAAGCATTAAGTATTTCTTCACGCATTTTATCTGTCAATTACTCCCACCTCCACCCAAGGCATTGATTTTTACTGGTGAATGAACAAAACGGTATATAAATCACAATACTGATGTGTATTCATGATATAACTGCACAGAGGCCAATATCCCATCACCAAGTCACTATTTATTTGTGCCCAGCCTGGAGTCACTCCCTGAACTAAATCCCCTGTTTATTTTTTTTTGCTTTTTTTTAATAACTCCTTTTTTAAAATTTTGTCCCCCACACTACCACGTAACTGCGGTAGTGCTTATTTTTCCCCCAGCACCCATGTTGTGTGTGTGCAGGTGTGAGACACAGTGAAAGACACAAGTGCACAAATCTTTATTCAAATTTCCACCACGAGGAAGAAAAGAAACACCCGAGTGACCAGTGACAAGCACCGCCCTTCACATCAAACAGTGATCAAACAGTGAAAGGGAGGGCAGGGATTAAATCAAAATAGAGTTGGAGGGGGAAATAATACACTCCACTCCCTGCGGTGCCCACCTCTCCCTGAACAACTCCAGGGTGTTGGTGGACACCGCGTGCTCTTTCTCCAAGGACACCCGGGCTCTAACGTAACCCCGGAAGAGGGGCAGGCAGTCGGCCCTAACGACCCCCTCCATAGCCCGCTGCCTGGACCTGTTGATGGCCAGTTTGGCCAGGCCCAGGAGCAGACCCACGAGGAGGTCCTCGGACCTGCCCTCCCTCCTGCGTACCGGGTGCCCGAAGATCAGGAGCGTGGGACTGAAGTGCAACCAAAAGCAGAGGAGAAGGTTTTTAAAGGAAATCAAAAAAGGGAGTGCAAACGCCCACACCCAATATATACATGGTCCACGGACTCCACAGTGCCACAGAACAAGCAGTTGGGCTGGAAGTCCGTGAACCATTGCAATCTGCGGTCACAGGGGACCACTGCGTGCAGCACCCTCCACCCCGAGAGAAAGGGGGAGGACTCCCGCGTAGAGAGCCCTCCACTGGGGACCCCCACCACCCGGTGGCAAATAGGTACGCGCAGGTGTATCCGGACGGTGGATAAGGGAGAAGAGGTGAAGTGTGCAGCAGCACTCTATACAGGGCCCGCCTTTTCATGTCCTTAAAAAAGGGACAAAACTAAAATTCCAGAGGTGGCTCAGGCTCCCTCAGGAAGTATGGGACCTTGGAGCCAATGTGAAATTCTGTCCAGGCTGGGGTGAGCATGGACGGGATCCCACTGCACACCTGAGCGTCCTCCAACTGGTGCACTACATCAGGTCCGAGCACCGCTGTTTTAAGGCATTGGATGGCGGAGGCCACGTACCGATTGTCTACCACTGCCCTGCTCACTATGTCCTGCGGCAGCGTCCAGCCCAGGCCCCCAGCACCCAGCACGTCCCCGACCCTGGTCGCCCTCGCCGCCACGGCCCTCCCCTCCAACAGCCACTCAAACCCGCAAGTACAGAGGTGCGGATTCCTGAGCAATGGCTCCCTGACAACAGCCGCTACTCCAGCCGGAGGGTAGGCGCGACGCGATTCGACCATGTTCCAGACAGTGATCAGGTCCTGGTAAGAGACAGGCAGCGTCTTGAGGGCGACCTCCAAACCGTCACGGTCGATGAACAGGAGCTGCGTGTCGTAGTTGAGGTTACACACCTGGCGGAAAAAATACGTCGCCAGGGCACACCACCTAGGAGGAGGCTCAACGTAAAGGTATCGCCGCAAGGTCTGAAGGCGGAACGTCGCGACTTGGGTGCGGACGCACACCAGCGACTGACCGCCCTCCTCAATAGGGAGACTCAACCTGAGCAGCGACCCAGTGCATCTTTTGGTCCCAGAAGAAGTCGACCAACGTTCTCTGGATGTCAGCGACAAAGCCAGGAGGAGGGACCAAAGTGACCAGCCAGTACCACAGCATGGCGGCCACCAGCTGGTTTATGACCAGCACTCGACTCCTGTAAGATAGCACTCGGAGCAGTCCTGTCCAGCGGCCTAGGCGAGCCGAGACTTTGGCCTCCAGCTCCTGCCAGTTGGCCGGCCAGGATTCCTCAGCCGGGCTGAGGTAGACCCCCAGGTAGAGGAGATGGGTGGTACTCCAGCTGAACCCCCGTAACTCCTCCGGCAGAGAGTCCACCTGCCACGGACCGACCAGTAGTCCGGAACATTTGGCCCAGTTGATCCTGGTGGAAGACGCCGCCAAGTACACGGCCTGGCACTCGCGCATCCTCCCCAGGTCAGCGAAAGTGAGGAGCACGTCGTCGGCGTAGCCCGAGAGGATCACCCCTGTGCCCGCGCCGCGCAGAACCAGCCCCGACAACCTCCTCCGCAAGAGGCGCAGGAAAGGCTCCACACACAGGGAATACAGCTGGCCGGACAGGGGGCAGCCTTGACACACTCCTCTCCCGAAGTGAAGGGGCGCCGTCAGGGACCCGTTAACTTTAACCAGACACTCTGTGGCAGCGTACAAAAGTCAGATCTGGGCGACGAACCGCGTCCCGAACCCAAATGCCCGCAGAGTCCCGAGCAGGTACTCGTGATCGACCCTGTCGAACACCTTCTCCTGGTCGAGAGACAGGAAGGCGCTGGGCAGACCAGCCCGTCGACAGAAATGGATCTGGTCCCGCACCAGGTGGACGTTGTCGTGTATCCTGCGGCCCGGGACCGTGTAGGACTGGTCCGGGTGAATCATGTGGGCCAGCACGGAAGCCAGGCGGGAAGACAACACCCTGGCGAAGATTTTGTAATCCGTGCTGCGGAGGGAGACCAGACGCCAGTTCTTTAAGGAACGAAGGTCCCCCTTCTTTGGCAGCAGGATGGTGACTGCCCTGCGCCAAGAAAGGGGCAGCTGTCTGGCATTTAGATACTCCCCCAGGACCTGTGCGTAGTCGCTCCCCAGGATGTCCCAGAACGCCCTGAAGAACTCCACAGTCAGCCCATCCAGCCCGAGGGATTTGCCAGTCGGTCAGCTCCTCTAAGGTGACAGGAGCGTCAAGCCTTCCAGCATCCTCTGGGCCGAGCTACGGTAGGTCCTCCCACAGAACTCTGCGAGCATCCTCGCTGGACGGATCCGGAGAGAACAGAGCCGTGTAATAGTTCCGGACGTGGGCCCTGATGCCCTCCGGATCAGAGACGAGGGACCCATCGTCGGTCAGCAGCACAAGGAGCTGCTGACGGGTGCCACGCCTTTTATCCAGTGAGTAGAAGAAGGAGGAGCCGCGGTCCAGATCCTGGAGGAGCTGGATCCGCGACCTCACGTACGCGCCCCGAGCCCCGACGAGCTGCAGGTCCCGGAGCGCGGCCTTCTTCTCTTCGTACACCCCGCGCAGGGCCGGGTCCACGTCGGGCTGACCGAGGCGCGACTCCAGGTCGAGCATCTCCCTCTCCAACTCCACGATCCTGGATTTCTGCCACTTGGTCGATCCCCTCGCGTACTCCTGACAGAAGACGCGGACTTGAGCCTTGCCCACGTCCCACCATTGCCCCAGGGAGGGGAAGCTTCCCCGCTTCCTTCTCCAGCCGGCCCAGAAACGACAAAACGAGTCCCGGAAACGCTCGTCCTTCAGCAGCAGGTTGTTAAAGTGCCAGTACGCGGAGCCGAGCCTGGCGCCGAACGGAAGGAGTTCCGCCCACACCAGGTGATGGTCCGTGCACGACACCTGCCGCGTGGAGGCCTTCGGAAAACAGGAGGCGTACGCCCGTGAAACGTACAGGCGGTCGATTCTGGACGCTCCGACCCCAGGCCTCACGAAGGTGAAGGCGATGGAGTCAGGATGGAGATTCCGCCAGACGTCCACCAGGTCGAAGGACTTGACCAAGTCCCCCAACCTCTTCCCAGACGCCCAGCCAGTGCGGGCACCGCCGTGGTCCCTGCCCTCGAGGACGCAGTTAAAATCTCCCCTGAGAACGACGCACTGGTTCTCGTCGATGGGAGAGAGATGAGCGGACACTTCTTCGAAGAAGCTTGCTTGCCTCGGCCCGGCCAGGGGAGCGTATACGTTCACCAAGTGAAGCACCGCGCCCCCCAGCCGAAACGTCAGGTGAAGCAAACGGCCTGGCACTGGCTCCCTGACCCCCAAGATCTCTGGCTGAAAATGTGGGGCCAACAGGATAGCCACCCCGCCAGATCTGCGGGTGAGGTGACTCACGTAGACACCCCCCCCCCCCCCTCGCCACTCCAGGAGCCAGGTGGCTTCATCTCCCGGGGTAGTGTGGGTTTCTTGCAGGAAGCACACCGCATACCTCCCGTCCCGAAGGACCGAGGGGGTCTGGAATCTGCGCTGTGACTCCCTGCTGCCGTTGATGTTGAGGCTGGCTATAGTCGTCTCCATGTCAGAAGCGTTGTGCAACCACCACCAGTACAGTTAAAAACCAATTACTGGGAGCCTTGGTGTCCCTCGCCCTCACCAGGAGTGCCCCCAGGAAGTTCCTGACTCGCTTTCGCTCGTTGACGTCAAGCCCAGGTGCCTGGCGAGCAGCGTGGGCCGACCAATAACTTTCTCGAAGGAGCGCCAGCGGTCGAGCGCCAGTTGGGCTCTATCCCGGCGACCTCGAGTTTCCTCGACAAATTCCCGGAGTTCCTAGAGGGGGACGAGGGGGAGATCGGCGGGGAGCACCTGGGACTCAAAAACGTCGCTGCAGACAGAGTCCGCGTCGTCCCCGGTGTCCGCCACCGATCCCGAACCCTCCTCCGGGAGGTCGCCGACCCCTCCCCCACCGAGAGGATGGGGGCTGGTCCGGCACCGCCAACAGGCCTCAAACCCCCAGCGACCCCACCCCCAGGGTCACTGGCAGTACCTTCCTCGGCGCACCACGACCCAGAACACCCCGAGTTCGGGTCGTTGGACGGCAGAGGCTCGGGGCCCCGCTCCTCTCCCGACACCGGGACGCCTGGCTCCTCGGGGAAAAGAACATCCCCCCAGGAAAAGGTCATTCCCCCAGGGCCAAGGCCCCCAGAAAAACAGTCTGGAAGGGAGGAGCGGGGATAACACCTTCCTCCCCTCCACCGCTCAGCAACCCAGTAAAGGGTCCTTTGTCGACGCCCGCACCGTGGCCCTCGTCATTGTTATTGGGCAGGTCAGGCCGCGGTGCGGGATCATTGGGGGGTACCGTGGGCCCATCCCCTGGAGAGGAGCAGCACCGCCGGCGCGCTGCAGGACTGTCTCTCCCCTCCAAAGGCCAGCACCTCTTCCCCAGAGAGACAGGGGGGGATTTATGGGCCTTTCCCTCCCCGCCCGCCTTGGTGGTCATGGGGCCTGAGGCCCCTCCCCCCAGCCTTTCCCAGAATACGATAGGCTGTGGGAAGACAGGGGGTGTGGCCAGGGTGGGGAGGGTCAGCAGTGTCACTTCCTGCCCCGCCCCTGGTTTATCAGGTGATGGCGGGCGGGGTAAGGGCCCAGTTCCCTCTCCGGGGCCCGGAGACACAGTCGCTGCGGGAGGTTGGGCAGCGGTGGTCCCTCCAAGGTTAGTGCCAGGGTGTGGCTCGGGCTCGGGCTCCCCCGGGCCAGGTGTTGTAGCGCCAGGGGCGGGCGTCGAAGCCCCAGGGGTTTCTCCATCGGGGTGGGGGGTAGATGTGGGGTCTGTGGGGTCAGAGTCAGGTACGGGTTTGGGGGTCAGGGTTCCCGCGCTGGGGCGACGCTGGCACGGTCATTGTCGTGCTGGGGCGGAGCAGGTCGTTGGCTGGGTGTCGGGGAAGGGGATAGGGTGGTCTCCCCGTGGGCGGGCCTGACGCGTCGCGTCGCATCTTCTTCAGCGCCTTCCGGCCGGCTGGACGCTCACCCCCCTCCCTGCCGGAGGCTGGAGGATCGGAAGCCTCCGGCTCAGGCGCCGGGGCTTGTGGTGTTGACTTTGGGGGAGGGGGAGTGGGTGCAGCGGCACCACCGTCAGCCGTTGGCGAGGGCTGGGCGGCCTTCTGGGTGGGGCAGTTTTTTCTAATGTGCCCCACCTCACGGCACAGGTGGCACCACACGCCGTCCGCCGTCCAGAAGGCACGGTAGGCCGCACCCTCGTGGAGGAGTGTAAACGAGCCCTCCGTGACCTCCTCCCGGGCCAGGCAAATAAACACCTGGCGTCGGAAGGAGTAGATGTGCCGGAGGGCGGGGTCCTTCAGACCGAGCAGGAGCGGTTGGATCCCTGACCGGATTTCCCCCAAGGTGGTGAGGTGGGGGAGAAGGAGCTCGCTGGCAATGAAGGGCGGGACGTTGGAGATCATGACCCTCTGGGCCGTAACCTCCAGAGGGTCGATGGGCAAATATGTCCCGCCCACAGCGAGCCCCCTCTCCACGGCCAGGTGGACCGCCTGCTCGGTCTTTAGGAAAAATACGGCCTTCCCATACATCCGAGCCGCAGCGACGATGGCCAGTGGAATGACCACACTAGCCATGGCCTTGCTGCAGGCCTCGATGGTCATGTTGGGGTGGGGATAGGCCTTGACCCCCAGGCGTTTAGTGAGGTGCCTGAAGGGGGTTTGGGTTGCGGCCGGGGCTGGGACAGCCGAGCCTAAGGCAGCGGCTACCCCGGCATAGGTGCGGCTGGGCCCCGCGACCTTCGGGCTCGCCATCCTCTGCTGCCGGGTATTGGGTTCAGCCTCCGGCAGCAGCAGTGGTGGAGATCGCTGGGAGAGTCCCAAGCAGTGACGGTGGAGACCTGCCTCAGGTGACAACGGCGGTGGAGGCAGGCCCCAGGCGAGTCCCAGGTAGGCCCTCGGTCGCGGCGGTGTGGGGCAGACCTGTTGGGGAGGGATCCCAAGGCAAGTCCCAGGCAGCCCCAAAATTGAGTCCCAGGCAGCGGTGGTGGAGGCAGGCCTCAGGCAGCAGCAGCAGTGGAGGCAGGCCTCTGGTAAGTCCTGGGCAGGCCCTTGGTCGCAGCAGTTGGAGTGGGGCAGACCTGTTGGGGAGGGTCCCCAAGGCGAGTCCCAGGCAGCGGTGGTGGAAAGCAGGCCTCCGGCAAGTCCCGGGCAGTTCCTCCAGTCACAGCAGTGGTGGGGGGCAGGCCTGTGGGGGAGGGCCCCCAAGGCAAGTTCCAGGCAGCCCCAAAATCGAGTCCTAGGCAGCGGTGGTGGAGACAGGCCTCAGGCAACAGCAGCAGCAGTGGTGGAGGTCCTGGGGAGGGGTCCCAGGGCAAGTCCCAGGCAGCGATGGTGGAGGCAGGCCTCGGGCAGCAGCAGCAGTGGAGGCAGGCCTCTCCTCAGGCAACAGCAGCAGTGGTGGTGGAGGTCCTGGAGAGGGGCCCCAAGGCAAGTCCCAGGCAGCAGCAGTGAGGCAGGCCCCAAGCAGCAACAGGGAGAGTCCTTGCACGTACACACATACAGAGAGTCACAGTCCCACACTGATCCAATTCTCCACAAAATGGGGAAAACCACCCAAGTGGCCAGTGACAAGCAATGGCCCTTCACATCAAAGGGCAATTCTCCTGTTTATATTTTTATTGTTTTTATTTTTTTATTTTATTTTTCATTTTTCTCTCATTTTTAAATTTTTTTTTTCTTATTCCCCACACTACTGCCTAACTGCGGTAGTGCTTATTTTTTCCCCAGCACCCATGGTGTGTGTGTGCAGGTGCGAGACACAGTGAAAGACACAAAGTGCACGAATCAAATTTCTCCTTTTTATTTTGGTCAGCCAGGTCTTCCTCACTGGCCTGGGTTAACAACTCCAATCAATGACCTCTGTCAATAAGATCCACCTGGTTCCAATCAATAGAATTCATTTTCAAGGTATAATGTTTTAGCAAAATGCCTGTAAATGTAAAAGATACAAATATCCATTATTAATGGAATTCCCAAATCCAATCTCGAAGTCCAGATGAGGGATATACCTTTATGCAGGAAAATGTATGTGGCAGTCAAATAGGTTCAGTGAATTGCCTGCTCCTATAACTGAATGAGTGTTAGTCTCGCTACGCAACTAAAGCAAAAAGGGAAATTAGATCCTAACAGCAGACTTAAGTTCATTGATATCAGATTTCTGCTAACTGCCAGAGGAAATGATAGACGCAGGTACAGATACAACATTTAAAAGACATTTGGACAGGCATGTGGGTAGGAAAGATTTGGAGGAATATAAGCCAAACACAGGCCATTTACCTGGGAATAGCGTAGTTTGGAAAATTTGGTCAACATGGATGAGTTGGGCTGAAGGGTCTGTTTCCATGCTCTGAGTGAGCAATTTCATTGCTTGGTTTCTGCTTGTTACTTATTCGTCCTTGTTCATAATTCAAAGTGCCAATCAGTCACTCATTTAATGAACAGTAATTTACTAGGCAAATGTTTGTTTGAGCTAATCCTAACGTATTTTTCTCCTTACATGTTTAAGGTGCAATGATTTCAGTCATTGAGGCTTTGAAAATTTAATGCTATAAATCAGACGCAAGATTGTCGTCATCGATGGAGAATGACTTTGATTTCTTTTAACATTTTGATGTGGTCTGCTACAACAATTGCAAATTCCAATCACAAAGTCCCTTTCCTGATAAGAGTGCTGCCTCATGCATTGATTGAGCTGAGTTAAAGCCAGCATTAATCAATGGTAATTAATGGCAATTAATCCATTAGTGCTATAAACTGAAGCTATAACTTTAGGAGTTGAAATGAATCATTTCGGTGCTGATCATGGACAATTTCAGTGTTAAAATCTTAAAGCAGGTTTAAAAATAAAATTTTAAGTAGACTTTAAGATCATTAATACCTAAATATTGTTCTCCTGTTGCAAGCCTTTCGATAATAGTTCTCAGGAGTCCATCGGCTGCGAGCCCCCAAAAATATGTAGTATTGATCATAAACTGTGAACTAATGGAATCCACTCCAACACTCTACTCAAGCATACATCCCAAGATTGTTTTACAATGAGCCAAGAGACCAGGTAAATTAAATTTGTGTAAGGCTGGAGCACAAAGCTCATTAAATAAAGATCTAACGATTTGGAAGGAGAATCGAGAATTTGTTTTTTACTTAAGTTAATGAGACAAAGATGTGGAGAGGCATTGCCAACCTTCTGGGTGCGTTAACTCTATTTGGTTAAGCCCTCAGTATAATTGCTGAGACCGATCTTGGTGATAAAATCTGCTGGCCGCGGTGGGGGAGTACTGACAATTGTGGAAATGTTGAACACTGATGCAACAAGGACAAAAGACTCAGTATATGAGCAAAAAAAAACTAAAGCAAGATTGCAGGAAACTGTACTTTAAGGCAAACATGATGTGTTGGTACTGGCTGTCACCTTATTAGGGTGGCTGAGATACAATCCAATAATCTCAGAAGTCTGAAATTTGCAGGTAATGTGCAGTCCCAGTGTTAGGGTGTTTTCTGGGTTCCTAACCTGGAGGTGTGTTTTGGAAGGACATCAGATATGATGTTCCTCAAGGAGGACAATGAAGAAGCCAAGTACAATAATTTGGGGTGTCAGGTGGCCTACAGTAATGGCAGGAGTTTGTGGGGTTAATTCGGAGGCATGGCAGAAATACATCACACAAAGGAAGACGAAACATACTTGAAGGGAAGACGAGGCAACTGTGACTGACGAGATAAGTTGGACAGCATAAACCCAAAAGAAAAGGTACACAGTGTGGTGAAGATTAGTGGCAAGCTTTTACAAACGGATAGGGCAACAAGAAAAGCAATAAGGAGAGAGAAGATGGAATTTGAGAGTAAGTTAGATGGCAAAAAAAGTTACACAAATTATCTTTAGATAAAGGGGGCGGCACAGTGGTTAGTACTGCCGCCTCACAGCGCCAGGGACCTGGGTTCAATTCCAGACTCGGATGACTGTCTATGTGGAGTTTAGCACATTCTACATGTGTCCGTGTGGGTTTCCTATGGGCGCTCCGGTTTCCTCCCATAGTCCAAAGATGTGCAGGTTAGATGGATTGGCCACGTTAAATTGTCCCTTACTGTTCAAGGATGTATAGGTTAGGTGCATTAGTCAGGGTAATGTAGATACGTAGGGGAATGGGTCTGGGTGGGTTACTCTATAGAGGGTTGGTGTGGACTTGTTGGGCCAAAGGGCCTGTTTCCATATTGTAGGGATCCCATGTTTCTATTCTGAGATTCTATAAATAAAAGGTACGGGAGAGGCAAGAGTGAACACAAAACTGTTGGAAAATGATGCACAAGAAATAGTAATAAGAAACAAAGAAATGGCAGAGGATCTGAATAGGTACTTTGCATCAATCTTCACAATGAAAGTCACTAGTAGTGTAGCAGAACTTCAAGAGTCAGGGGCAAAGGTGAGTATAGTGGCTATCACTAAGGAGAAAGTGCTCGGAAAGCTGAAAGGTCTGAAGGTGGATAACTCACCTGGACCAGATGGACTACACCCCAGAGTTCTGAAGGGGTTAGCTGAGAAGATTGTGAAAACATGAGTGGTGATCTTTCAGGAATCACTGGAGTCAGAGTGCCAGAGGACTGGAAAATTGGGTAAAGTAACCCTCCTTATTAAGAAATGAGGAAGGCAGAAGACCTGAAACTATAGGCCAGTTAGCCAAATCTTGGTTATTGGCAAGATTTTAGAATCCATTATGAAGGATGAGATTGCAGAGTACATTGAAGTGCACGGTAACATAGGGCTAAGAATTTGGTAGAATTTTTTGAAGAGGCAATGAGCAAGTTAGATAAGGGAGAGCCAGTGAATGTGATCTATTTGGATTTCCCAAAGGTCTTTGACAAAGTACTACACAGGAGGCTGCTAAATAAGAGAAGAGCTTATGGTGTCAGGGTCAAGGCATGGGTAGAGGATTGGCTGACTGGCAGAAGGCAGAGAGTGGGGATAAGGGGTTATTTCAGGATGGCTAGTGGTGTTCCACAAGGGTCTGTGTTTGGCAACAACTACTCACATTATATGTTAACAATCTGGATAAAGGAACCGAGGGCATTGTGGCTGGTTTGTAGAGGACACAAATATAGGTGGAAGGACAGGTAGTGTGGAGGAAGTGTAGAGGAAGTGGGAAGGTTGCAGAAGGACCCGGGCAGGCTAAGACAGGTGGCAAAGAAGATGCAAATGGAATTTGATATGGGAAAGTATACGGTTATGCACTTTGGTAGGAAGAATTGAGGCATAGATTATTTTCTAAATGAGGAAAGGCTTCAGAAATCATAAGGAGCCCTAGTTCAGGATTCTCTTCAGGTTAGTATGCAGGTTCAGTTGGCAGTTAGGAAGGCAAATGCAATTTTAGCATTCATTTCAAGAAGGCTAGAATATAAGCGCAGAAATGTACTTCAGAGACTATATAATGCTCTGGTCAGACCCTATTTGGAATATCGTGAGCAGTTATGGGCTCGGTATCTCAGGAAGGATGTGCTGGCAGTGGAGGGGTACCAGAAGAAGTTTACAAGAATGGTCCTGGAGATGAACGGCTTGTCATATGAGGAACAGTTGAGCATCTGGATCTGCACGCATTGGAGCTCAGAAGGATGAGAAGTGATCTGATCAAAACTTGTAGAATACAGAGGCCTGGATACAGTGGACATGGAGAAGATGATTCCACGAGTAGGAGACACTAAAACCCAAGGACGTAGCCTGAGAATGACTCTTTAAAACTGAAATGAAGAGGAATTTCTTCAGCCAGAAGGTGGCGAATTTGTGGAACTTGTTGCCACATAAGGCTATGGAGACCAAGTCATTGCGTGCATCTAAGACAGGGATAGATAGGTTCTGATTGGTAATAAGATCAAGGTTTGCAGGGAGGTGGCAGGAGAATGGGGTTGAGAAACATATCAGCTCTGATCAAATGGCAGAGCAGACTCAATGGGCTGAATGGCCTAATTCTGGCCCGATGTCTTATGATTTTATGGAATTGACGTCATCCTAAAATTGAGGGAACGCTGGCAAATAATGAATAATTAACTATTCCATGGAACACGATGTTTCCAGGGCTGTCGAAGCTGAGAAAATATCTTGTTCTGTAAAACAATTATGTGAGGCAAAATTTGTGAGGTATTGGATATTTGACAGATTTACAAATTACCCAAGGGAATTGAGGTCTTGCTGTGTTTTTTCTTGAAATTTTAAGCCTTTTCTTTTATTTTTTTACTTATTCCATTTTTATAGTTCATTCACATGTCGCTCTTTTTGGTTTTTCTTGTTCCAATGATGTAGCAGAATATGGGCTAAAATTACACCATGGATAAAATTTTCTGCTCCCTTGATAGGCTGGGGAAATGATGAGAAAATACAATGAAAATGACATAAGTAGAACCTTGACATTGGGGAAAAAAAATTCCCATTTGCCCCTTAAGGCAAATTCAGAAAAAATGGAGATGACTTTATTTGCGAGCATTCGAGTCCTATTATTAACTCAAGTCGTCTCATTTCCGACGCGGCTCCCAATTTTCCTTTCTTTCCGTGAAGAGGTAGACAAGGCTACCTTTGACCTGAAGTTTGGAGTGGATACCTTGCAGCAGCTTATTGTTAGCCTCTCCCATGCCTTCATCCAACTCCATCTTGGTGGTAACGTTCCCACACGGTCCACGGACACTATCCTCGGCTGCTGTTTGCAGCTGGTTTGAAATATGAAGCCAGTGTGGACAATGTCCAGAGACCATTGAGCATTGCCACCGATCATGCCTTGCAAATCCATGAGGCAGCCATCAAAACCTCCAGTTGAATCATTAATGAGTCGAAGCTAATGTGAGAAAAGTCGCCATTGGCTCTGATGGACCAGATGTTGTGAATCGAAAAACAAACTTTGCCAGTAAATTGGGAATTACAGCTCAATATTACATTGTGTGCAGTTCCATGGAATACAAGAAGGCAATAAAACTCAGTATCCATTATGTCAATATTCCACATGGATACATCCCGGTCACTGCACATAAGCCATTCAGACCACTTCTTGGATCCCAACATATTCAACGCAGATCTCCTAACTCTTTCATTGAAATTCTTGTTGAATCTTGGTAGACACATGAACGGTAGGCAAACAGAGGGATAGAAACCACATGGGCAATGAGTAGTGCGTCTAAATAAGGATTAGGAATTAGAGTAGGCTTGGTGGGCCGGAGGGCCTGTTCCTGTGCTGTATTGTACAGTATGTTAGTACAGTCAGACTTTCTAAAGGTAAATGTTAGGATGTATCTCGAATTGCTACAGTGGGGTTTCACTTTATCCATTTGAGTTGTTGGGGGCAGTGTGGGAGCAAAGCCAGCATTCAAACTAATAGACATGGTCTAAAGATTAGGATTCCTGAAGGGCTCATGGCCAAAACGTTGATTCTCCTGCTCCTTGGAGGCTGCCTGACCTGCGCTTTTCCAGCAACACATTTTCAGCTCCAAAAATTAGGAGACCATTTAGGAGAGATGTTAGGAAGCACTTCTACACACAAAGGGTGAAAGAAGTTTGGAACTTTCTTCCACAATTGGCAGTGGATGCTGGATCAGTTGTTAACTTTCAATCTGAGATAAAATTTAGCTCAGCAATGGCATAAAAGGCATAGAGTCATGTAACATGGAAGCAGAGCCTTCGGTCCAACTAGTCCATGTTGACCATGTTCCCAAACTAAACTAGACTCCACCTGTCAACATTTGATCCATATCCCTCCAAACCTTTCCTATTCGTGTACATATCCAAATGGGTTCTCAGGCTTGATGCCTACTCCTGTTTTTCTGTTCTTATTGATTATCTGTCCCAAATTGGCCTTCAGAAGGTAATGGCAAGGCATGTTGACAGCTGAGTGGCTTGATTAGATTCCCTACAATGTGGAAACAGGCCCTTCGGCCCAACAAGTCCACACCGACCTGCCGAAGAGTAACCCACCCAGACCCATTTCCCTCTGACTAATGCACCTAGCACTATGGGCAATTTTAGCATGGACAATTCACCTGTCCTGCACATCTTTGGACTGTGGGAGGAAACAGGTGCACCCGGAGGAAACCCGGAGACACGGGGAGAATGTGCAAACTCCACGCTTCTGTGGATCTATAATTACACATGGGCCAGGTTGGGGAAGACTGGCAGATTTCCCTCCCTAAAGCAGCATAACTCATCAGGTGAATTTTTATAAAAATCCATTATTAATTCACATTGAGAGCATTATATTGCGCAGTGTCCATGAAAGCATGGAGATTGAATGACCTTTGATATTTCTTTACTTGCTGATGTTTTAATAATTATTTTTTTGCAGGATTTCTCCCAATGCACAACCAATGACTTGGTTGCTTGATGGTTCCATTCTGACTTATTAGAAGATAGCAGAATGTCATTTACTTTATTAAAAATTTATTCTCTGGAATTTCTGGAGACTCGCTGAAGATTATCCCCATTGCCCCCTCTAATACCATCAGTCCTGATCTTTATATGGATTGTATACATCAACACTGGATCTGCTTTGTGATAAGATATTCATTCTGGAAATTATAATTTCCATAACTATTAACTTTGATTGCTCATAAATAATACATACATTAAAATTAATGACAAATCACAAATGTCATAAGGAAACACTGGAACATTTTTCACATTTTAGAATTAATTTAAATTCACTCAATTACTTTTCCATCACCACCTACTGATTCTTTCATTAAAACACCAGTATGGAATAGTTTCCACAGCTGGTACTAACTTGACATTTAGAATACTTTTCCTGTCACTTCTCAGAAATCTTTGCCTATTTTTTGATTACCTTACTGTGTTTTTGTTTTATTTTGCTCTTCCCACGGTGATGGACTAGAATAGATCGCCTCAAAATATTTTGAGGTAGCCCAGACTCTAACCTTTTCTGATTTTAAATGTGGACGGGAAACGCCGTGTTCTAGATGCGATGTGACTGGTCAAACTACTCGATGTTAGGCAAAACCCAATTTATTTAAACATTATAGTTAAAATACAAAAGAAAGTGGAATTTAGAATAACTTAACTATTGGAAAACTTAACCGAATAGTAGATATAGTAACTATTATTAAATAACCATTCCAATATAATAACATGCCATAAACACACCTCTTGGCCAAAAAAAGGGCAAATTCAGACACAGATTCTCACATGCAATTTTCCAATTCAGGAGGAAGAAAACATCATGAGAAAATTCAGAGGGTGTAGCAGCCAGGAGACCTTCACTGAAGCCCCAACTCTTTTGAGACTCCAAGGGATCTGCTTAAAACCAAACCTAAAAACTAAACAACAACTCCAAAGCCTGGTCTGTGAGAGCTGGCCACCTGTTTCCTCCCACAGTTCAAAGATGTGCAGGGCATGTGAATTGGCCATGCTAAAATTGCCCATAGTGCTAGGTGCATTAGTCAGAGGGAAATGGGTCTGGGTGGGTTACTCTTCGGCAGGTCGGTGTGGACTTGTTGGGCCGAAGGGCCTGTTTCCACACTGTAGGGAATCTAATCGATCTAATCTAATCAAGCCACTCAGCTGTCAACATGCCTTGCCAAGGTGGCTTACATTGTTCCAAATTCAAACAAAAACCCCCAAGGCCTCACAAGTTGTTTACTTCCTTAGAGACAGTTCTGTACCCCTGCCTTACAACATCTCTTCATAAAGAAAACATCAGGAGAAAATAACCTTGGAAAGTGACAGCATTGTCACATCACATCAAAGATTGCTTAGTTCAACTATGGGCTGAATTTTCATAGCAACGGAAAGGATCTTCAGTTTAGGCAAAATGCCAATAGATCCACAATCCTAGAGGTTGTGCCCTTGAACCAGGCACCCATCAGATTTGGCCAGGACAGGAGGGGGATTGGACACAGGGTGCACTTTGGCCACTATTGATTCATCCAGGTAGCTGCGTGTTAAAGTACAGCAGCCTTCAAACCGACCCAACTTTGGTCAGCGTAATTTTGACTCCATGCGGCATTTTCTTTGGCATCGTAGCGGGACTGGCCTGGGATTCTAATGGGGTGGGGGGGGTGGCCATAAATGGGGGGTGAGGAGTATGGGAAGGGAAGGGTCAGGTCTTCCAGCCCAGAGTTAAGTGGACTTTGTCTTATATTCTCTTTATCAAATCCCATTTTTTTTGCTTTATTCTGTTATCGTGGGAGTGTGTTGGTTAGGCCACTTTTGGAATATTGCGTTCAATTCTGGTCTCCTTCCTACAGGAAGGATGTTGTGAAACTTGAAGGGGTTCATTAAAAGATTTACAAGGCTGTTGCCAGGGTTGGAGGCTTTGAGCTATAGGGAGAAGCTGAATAGGCTGGAGCTGTTTTACCTGTTGTGTTGGAAGCTGAGGGGTGACTTTGTAGGGGTTTATAAAATCATGAAGCGCATGGGTAGGGTGAATAGTCAAGGTCAAGGGGTGTCCAAAACTGGAGGCAGGGTTTAAGGTGAGAGGGGAGGGATTTAAAAAGGACCTAATGGGTGACTTTTTCATGCAGAGGGTGAATCATAGAATCATAAGATCCCTACAGTGTAGAAACAGGCCATTTGGCCCAACTATTCCACACCCACCCTCCAAAGTGTAACCTATCCAGACCCATTCCCCTACTTCTCAACATTTTCCCTGACTAATGCACCTAACCTTAACATCCATGAATACTATGGACAATTTAGCATGGTGGAGGTTGGTACTATTGCAGCATTTAAAAGGTTTCTGGATGGATATATAAATAGGAAGGATTTAGAGGGATTTGGGCCAAGTGCTGACAAATGGGACTAGATTAGGTGGGATATCTGGTCGACGTAGGCAAGTTAGACTGAAGGGTCTGTTTGCGTGTTGTACATCTTTGACTGTTATTCTGAACTTTTAATTCTTTATTTTCCTAATTTATTTTTCCCTAAGAATTTATGCTGAAGAATCTGTATCAAGGTACCTTTGTACTTAAGATGGGGCCATAAGTAGCAACTTGTAAACTTTTGACTGAACTCATCTGAGTACATATAATTAAACTAATTCAAATTCAAAGCACAGCTTCTGGGATTAAGCTTTTCAGGAGGAAGATTAAGGTTAACAGGATTATTTGTAGAAGTAGGGTATCATTTTGGAGATGTCCAAAGAAATATTTGGAGTAATTCAGGTTATGTTCACTTTGGGATTATTATAAATATTGTTGACATAAATGTGTAAAAAAGGTGAATAACCGAATTGGAAATACCAAATTCATTGGAATTATCAAGGTATTTAAATCTTCTGGATTTTCATAGTAATGGAAAGGGTCTCAAGTTTAGGCAAAATGCCGATGCCTGCCCCTGAACCAGGCACCCATCAGATTTGGTCAGGATTGGAGGGGAAGGATGGAGGAAGGGGATTGGACTTTGGCCATTATTGATTCATCAGGGTACTGCATGTTAAAGTATAGCAGCCTTCACACAGACCCAACTTTGGTCAGTGTAATATTGACTCAATGCGGCATTTCCTTCGGCATCTTAGTGGGACTGGCCTGGGATTCTCACGGGTTGGTGGTGGTGGGGGTGTTAAGTTTTTAATTATAACCTGGTTCAGGGGCACAACCTCTAGGATTGTGGATCTATTGGCATTTTGCCTAAACTTGAGACCCTTTCCATTACTATGAAAATCCAGAAGATTTAAATACCTTGATAATTCCAATGAATTTGGTATTTCCAATTCGGTTATTCACCTTTTTTACACATTTATGTCAACAATATTTATAATAATCCCAAAGTGAACATAACCTGAATTACTCCAAATATTTCTTTGGACATCTCCGAAATGATTTTTAATTATAAGAATTAGTCTGCACTGTAACCCAAAAAACGTAGTGCTTGCTATTTCGCTTCCTTTGTTGACATAAGACTGAAAGTTATCATCATAGAAGTTGTGTTGCATGCACAATTTCACTTTTCATTATCACAGTACAGTGTCACAATTTGATTCCTAGCTCACTGTTAACTGTCACAGCTGCATGGAAGATGCTTATGCTTTCTACTTTGGACAGCAGATGAGGGACAGATAGAGACAGACTGACAGCAGCAGCAATAACACCAGCAGGGACAATCTTCTCCCAAACCAGCACATAGGGTTGACGAGAAAGCTCCAGCTCGCAGGATGTGGAAGCCCCTCCACACCGATTCTATCATCAGAGGGTCAGCTTTCTGGTCGTCTTTGTTTTTCTCCTGGTGCACGATCTCGCAGCAGATCATCACGGACTATTGCAACCTCCTGAAATGACATTTCCTGGCAAATGGAGCAGGTAGAGGCACATTACTAGTGACAGTCAAGATCACCACAAAACCGAATTTCATTTTCCATGGTCTCTCAGATTGTTATGCACCTCCCATGTGATTAATACCATATTCTCCAACGCTGCCTCAGGATAAATATAAGACAAGACTGAGCCAGCAATGATTGAGGTATATGGGGAACCACAAACTTCGCCTTTCCATTTGCAATTGCAACTTTTATAGGTGCTCCATTGAGAGCATTCTGTCTGGATGTATCACTACCTGGTATGGCAACTGTACCATTCAAGATCAGACATGGTTACAAAGAGTGCTGAACTTGGCCCGGACAATCACAAAGATCAACCTCCCATCTATAAAATCCATCTACTAGGCCCGTTGTTAAGGAAAGGCCACCAGCATTCTCAAAGATCCATCTCACCCTGGTAATGTTTTTCTACAACCTCTACCATTGGGGAGAAGGTACAGAAACCTGAACACATGCACCAGCTGGTTTTGAAACAGTTTCTACCCTACTGTTAGAATACTGAATGGACTCTCAAACGCTTGACATTCACCTGTACCTGTATTTTTGTTATTGCCGCTGTTTACCTATTATTTACTGTCTATGCTACTTAACTCTGTGATCTGCCTGTATTGCTCACAAGGCAAATCTTTTCACTGTGCCTCGGTACACGTGACAATAAATTCAATTCAATTGTCATTTAGATTTGACATTTCTGTCAATTAATCTTCTGAATAGCTTACTGTTGAAGTAGAGATAATGGTATAATCTTTCCCCAGTGTTCACTCGGGGCCTGTTTAGACAAAGTGGGTAGAGTCTCCATGGATACTGCAACGTAACAAGTGGCCATTTTAATGCCCAACTCCTACTTAAGTAGGAATGCTGCAGTCACAATTTGGCTAGCCAGTTGAATTCTTATCAACCATTTGTATCGTAGAATCACAGAACCCTACAGTGTGCATGAAGGCCACTCAGCCCATTGAATCCATGCTGACCCTCCAAAGAGCATCCCACCAAGACCCACTCCATACCCTAAACCATACATTCTCCACGGCTAACCCACCCCACCTATACATCCCTGAACACTATGGGCAATTCAGCACAACCAATCCACCCTGACCTGCACATCTTTGGATTGTGGGAGGAAAACAGAGCACCTGGAGGAAACACATGCAGACACGGAGAGAATGTATAAACTCCACAAAGACAGACGCCTGAGGCTAGAATTGAACCAGGGTCCCTGGCGCTGGGGCTATCTTGGAATTATGGGGGAGAAGGAGGCCATCCAGCCCATACGGCCTGCACTAGGTCTATTACCGACTGCTTATTTCCTGCAGTTTCCTCATATCCCTGTACGTCGTTTCTAGCCATTTAAAAAAATTCATTCATGAGATGAGTGCCAGTGGCCAGGCCAGCACTTATTGCCCATCCCTAATTGCCCCGAGGGCAGTCGAGAGTCAACCACATTGCTGTCACATGGAGGCCAGACCAGGTAAAGACGGCCATTTCCTTCCCTAAAGGACATTGATGGGTTTTCCCAACAATTGACAATGGATTCATGGCCATCATTAGATTCTTAATTCCAGATTTTTATTTAATTCAAATTCTACCATCTGCAATGATTTGAATCCAGGTTCCCAGAACATTACCTTGGAGCCCAGATTACTAGTCTAGTGACAATACCATTAGGCTATCACCTCCCCTAAATAATCATCTAATGCCCCTCTTGAATGTCTTAAAGGAACCTGCCTCCATCACATTTCCAGGCAGTGCATTCCATACCGTAACCAGTTGCTGGGTGAAAAGCATTTTCCCACATCACCCTTGCTTCATTTGCACATCATTTCATATCTATGCCCTCCTGTTCGTTTTTTTTAGATTACTTAGTGTGGAAACAGGCCCTTCGGCCCAACAAGTCCACACTGACCCGCCGAAGGGTAACTCCTCTTGTAAGAGTGGGAACAGCTTCTCCCTATCTGCTCTTGTCCTGCTCATGGCTTTGCAAACCTACATCAAGTTTGCACTCTCAACTACTTCAAATGCAGAAATTCCTCTTCCACTTTTAGTTGAGAGTTTGGTGCTGGAAAAGCGCAGCAGGCCAGGCTTATGCCCGAAACATCGATTCTCCTGCTCCTTGGATGCTGCCTGACCTGCTGTGCTTTTCCAGTACCCTGTTCTCAACTCTGATCTCCAGCATCTGTGAGTCCTCACTTTTAGCCAAGTAGCTTATTTGGGAATATTCTTGTCCAGAGGCTTGCTCTAAACTTCAGTGTCTGGCAATCCAGTGGGAGAGCGTGGGAAAGAGAATGAGAAAGAGAACAAGAAAGGAAAAAAGAAAATGGGGTAAGAGAAAGGAGAAAAAGAAAGACAAACCGAGACAAGAGAGCAATGAACAGAAGAATTCTTCACTGTTTGGATTGTATCTATCAGTCAATTCCTTTCAGTCAAAATGTGTGGCACTGGAAGAGCACAGCCAGTCAGGCAGCATCCAAGGAGCAGGGCAGTCGAGGTTTCAAGCAGAAGCTCTTCACCAGGAAGATGAAGACACTTTTTGGCACTGATCTTCAGCATCTGCAGTCCTCACTTTCCCCCAGTTGATTATAACCTTACTGTGAATGTTCTCCCAAGGATGCCTAGCTCCTCCTCCTCGGATGCTGGCTGTGCTTTTCCAGCACCACAATTTTAGACTCTGATCTCCAGCATCTGCAGTCCTCACTTCCTCCCAGATACAATCCACTGCACTCTAGAGTATCTCTAAAGCAACAGTGATTCAGAGTCAGCATCACTCTAGTAGGCAGCTTGACAAAGGACAAGTTGCGTGTTCATGGGCAACACCTTGGGCCACATCAAGTTTAGCTCTTTGCTGATGTGGTCCCCAAAACTGCAGACACTTTCCATGCACTGGTGAGAAGGGCAAGAACTCAACATTCCTGAATTCTTGTGCCAGGATGGTGATTTCACAAAACACAGTGGCTCTGGTGGGAAGTCTATCTGTGGTGAGAATTTTGCCAATCCAAACTTCCAAGTGAAGCACTTAGGACCTGGTAGCCTGACTATGGACAAATACGAATCGTTTCCAATTCTTTCGATGTCGTGTTAACACTGCATGGTTGAATGGAGAGCATATTTTAATTGAAGTTAGAAAGGGCTCTGATAATATGCAGAAATTGAAGGGATTTGATAGCCACAATGTCAAAACTAGCAGTCATATTATCGTCGTTAATTGGAGATAGTGTGAATAGAATTGTACAGTTCAGATAAAACTTCAAAACTTAAAATTCTAAAATAATACAGTGCTCCAGTCCTGGATAGAACAGATGGACAGGGTCAGGGCCACCAGCATCACCTTCAGACATGCTGATCTTCAGGCATATAATAAAACAAGCCAGGGTGAGTACACCTCCTCAGCCCTCCAGTATCTGCTGCTGGTATCAGCCCTAAGCATACTTCTGGCGATAGCTAACTCCACTGAGCCAGTCTGGTCACGTGACAAGCCATTGGAAATGCAAAGTACGTGCTTTCAAAAATGGCTACTTGAGCGGCAAACAGTCCTTCTCTAAAGTCACTGCTTCCAATGGCTGTTACAGCTGCCTTTCCTCATCAGATAAGATACAATGAGATCACAACTGGAAATGTGTTGCTGGAAAAGCGCAGCAGGTCAGGCAGCATCCAAGGAACAGGAGAATCGACGTTTTGGGCATGAACTCTTCTTCAGGAATGAGGAAAGTGTGCCAAGCAGGCTAAGATAAAAGGTAGGGAGGAGGGACTTGGGGAGGGGCGTTGGAAATGCGATAGGTGGAAGGAGGTTAAGGTGAGGGTGATAGGCCGGAGTGGGGCTGGGGGCGGAGAGGTCAGGAAGAAGATTGCAGGTTAGGAAGGTGGTGCTGAGTTCGAGGGTTGGGACTGAGACAAGGTGGGGGGAGGGGAAATGAGGAAACTGGAGAAATCTGAGTTCATCCCTTGTGGTTGGAGGGTTCCTAGGCGGAAGATGAGGCGCTCTTCCTCCAGCCGTCGTGTTGCTCTGGTCTGGCAATGGAGGAGTCCAAGGACCTGCATGTCTTTGGTGGAGTGGGGGGGGAGGAGTTGAAATGTTGTGCCACGGGATGGTTGGGTTGGTTGGTCCGGGTGTCCCAGAGGCGTTCACTGAAATGTTCCGCAATGGAACTATGGACTATGGAAAAATAACTCTTACTACATATGAAATGCAACAAGCATTTTCAAAAATCCCTCTTAAAATGTATGTTAATTCAGTAGTAATATGGTTCAATGTAGAACACAGTTAGGGAAGGTGATTAAGATGTTGCATAATAAAGGTTGCGATAAACCGCCTGAATGAAAAATACAAAGTCATTGTCAACAATTTTCTTTCCCAACTTAACATGCAGTCCCTATGAATGTGGCAAATCTTTGTTTATTTCCCACTTGCACCTTTCACTGAAATCATTCTGCACTTATCTGAGTTTGTTAATCTGTTCCATTTTTCAGGAACAAACTGTAATCAATGTTGGTACATTCATCTGCAGTTGAAAATAGAACACCTGCTTTTTCTCATTAATTGCAAAGCAGCTAACAATGCTCACCTTCTCAGAGATTGCAATACTCTGTTCCGTTTGAGCATTATTAATTACAGGGGAGAACCTGCATTCTCCTATTCTTCATTGAAAAACATTTCACCCTTTCATTTTCCCAATACAATGTTTGCCACTTAAAACAAATCGCTGCCGACCACTGGCATATGAATTAGCAGGAGTAAGCCTTACAGCTCATTGGGCCCAATCAATTACTCAAGATCAAAATGGCTAAATGCAACATCAAATCCAATTTCCTGACCAATTATCTCTTAGGGTCCAAACTCTATCATTCTTGGTCTGGAATACTGAGACATAGAAACTAACAGCAGGAATCGGCCATTCAGTCCTTGGGGCCTGCTCCATTATTCAATATAATCCTGGTTGATCATGTAACTCAGTCCCCTGCTCCTGCTTTCAGCCATATCTTTTGGTCCCTTTAGCCCTAAGAACATCTTGAAAATTTATACTCAAGAAAATATGCTTGAGCACTGAGCATCCATTTCAGAGATTCCCAAGTATCTGAGTGAAAGTGTCTCTCCTCAGCTCCGATCTACGTGGCTGATTCCCAATCCTGAGCCGACGATCCCGATTCCTGTTCTTCTTCCCAGCCAGGTGAATTCACCTCTCAGCCTCACCCTGATGTTAAGGACCAGACCAGACCCCCTTTCAAGAAAATAGCCCGAGCCCGAACTTTGCTCGTTTTTTTTAAGTAGGTGTAATGCGGATATTCCAGGAGGGATGCAACTGGTCAAACCATGTAGTTTTAAACAAAACAGAATTTATTTACAAAATTAATGAATGAAACACACACAAAAGAGAACAGAATACCAAGTATCTTAACTTACCTGAAAGCCCAACAGATTATACCAATTTAATGATACTGTTTCCAATACTTCCAACAATCTCCATAAACATCCCTTGGCACTAAAGGCAAAATCAAACACAGAGTCTTACAGGAGAGAAGTCAGAGAGAGAGGAGGACCAGCATGGACCTGCTTCTGTGGGTCCAGCAGCTTCAGAACTCCACTGCCTGCTAAAAGGAATCCAAACCAGAAAAAAGCTGAGCTGGGAGAACGGACCACTCCCCTTTCATTGTGCAAGTATTTTTTTTTTATCTTAAAAGCCTTTTGTTTGAGGCAGTATCTGTTAGCTATCATCAAACTAGCCCTAAAACCAGTCAACTTAGACTTTTCGGAGTCTGTGTCTTTTACGACCGCCTGAAAAATAAATCCAAGGACAACGTAACCTTGTTAAAGGAGCAGCATCATCACATTGATCAAATGGGTTGCGAATTTTAATTTCAATTTGATTGTCTCTCATTCTTCAGAGAAAGTACTCGAACCAATCTCTCCTCTCTAATCTCAAGAATTTGCTTAGCGACCGAATCTACTGCTGATGGGAGTGTTCAGTTACAGAGAAGTTGTCTCTGTTCCCTGCTGGAGAGGGGAAGGTTAAAGAGAGATTTGACAGAGGGGTTCAAAAATCATGAGGGGTCCAGATAAAATAGATAGGTTGGAGGAAGTGTGGAGGACCAGGGACCACTGATTGAAACCAATTGGCAAAAGAGTCGTGAAGCACAAGAGACAAAGCTTCTACAGGCAGCAGTGTTTCAGAGTTGAAAAGCGCTGTCTAAGAAGGGGGTGGAAGCCAATTTCCATAACAGCACTGGACAGGCACCCAAAGAGGGAACATTTACCAAGCTATAGGAAAAGGGGGAAGGCCTTGGCCTAGTGGTATTATCGCTAAGCTGTTATTCCAGAGAATGTTCCAGGGATCTGGGTTTGAATCTTGTATAAAAAGATAGCTTACTGACAACCGTGTAATTGTTATTGGTTGTCTTTAAGGCATGTTGAGTGTCTTTTGACACAGAGATAGGTAGGTCCTTGATTAGCAAGAGCATCAAAGATTACAGTCAGAAGGTAGGACAACGGGGTTGAGAAATATATCAGCCATGATTGAATGGCAGAGCAGATTTGATGGGCTGAATGGCTTAATTCTGCTCCTATATCTTACGGTCTTATAGTGGAATACTGAAACATAGAAACTAGCAGCAGGAGTAGGCCATTCAGCCCTGTGGGCCTGCTCCATAATTCAATATAATCCTGACTGATCATCCAACTCAGTCCCCTGTTCCTGCTTTCTGCCATACCTTTTGGTCCCTTTAGCCCTAATAACGTCTTGAAAATTCATACTCACGCTTGAGCTCTGAACATCCAGGATGCAGATTACCTTCCAGAAAGAACATGAATAAAACCTATCTGGTTCATTCATGTTCTTAATGGAAGGTCATCTGCAAGCCTTACCTAAACTAGCCTCCGTGTGACTCCAGACCTGTAGCAATGCAGTTGACTCTTAATTGCCCTCCGGACAATCACACCCACATCCAATGAGTGAATTAAAAACTAAACATTTCCCCATCTATGAAAATAAGAAAGAAATTTAAGAAAAAAATTGTTGTGCATATAATTACAACAAAGTACACAAAGTTCTCATCGTAATCAATGCATCTGTCCTCAAGGACATTGAACAATATTTCGTTATGTGCCAGACTGACAGTCTGTGACTTGCATCAACCCATTTTATTTCAGAAATCTATTTTCTTTGCAACATTTCCTTCACACTAGCAAGGTCAATTCCCAACCTATTTTCTGTGACAAACTTAGTTGAATGAACATTGTCCCAAAGGAGCTGTTGTCTGTATAACATTCTGTGGACACGTTTTGCTCAGATTTCCTCTTGTATCAAATTTCTTTGAGAATATTAGACAACTACACTGCCGTACCTATTACTTCCATTAATGCTAATGCTTCAGCAACTAACTTGGTTTCTGAGACCATCGGACAACTTTTATATTCCTTACTCACCAAGAATATGAGAAACTCTTCTGTTGTAGAGTATTCATCTGGAAAGACTGGTAA
Source organism: Chiloscyllium punctatum (assembly GCF_047496795.1). Taxonomy (NCBI): domain Eukaryota; kingdom Metazoa; phylum Chordata; class Chondrichthyes; order Orectolobiformes; family Hemiscylliidae; genus Chiloscyllium; species Chiloscyllium punctatum. The sequence continues at coordinate 18,175,870 of NC_092778.1, forward strand.
GCAAAGCATTGCTGAAAGTAACTAACTTCCTAATTCATGAATCACTGAATATGTGAGTGCACATTCCTCTGAATTTAATTATTTGTAAATTTTTATTTGGTTTCAGAACACCCTCAACCGTTTTAATCACGGTTCTCAGTTCCAAAAGTTCATAACTGGCATCAAGTTCAACTGGCTAATTGGACTCTTTAATGAAAATGCTTCTAATTTAGGCACTGGATTCTCTTTCTGTGAGAAACTGGGTCTACTTAAAGGGATACAGTTGGTGTCAGAAACCCCTCTCCAAAGCATTGTTGAAGCCAGGTTAATTGGAAAATTTAAACATGAGTCACGTGTTTCTGCTAGATTATGTTAAGAAGCGTATTCAATCAGATACATACAAACAAGGGTAGGTCATCAGGTGCCATGAGCCTATTCTGCCAGTGAATAAGATTATGGTTGATTTGATTGTTACATCCTCCCACATCCCCACCGATCCCCAGAAACCTTTAAGTCCCTTGCTTCCCAAGAATCTATCCACCTTGGTCTTAAAACTATTCACTCTACTTCCCTCATGTTTTCAGGAAGAGAGTTCCAGAGACTCACAAATCCCTGAGGGAAGAAAAATTCACCTCCTTTCCATCTGAGACCCTTATCTTTAAACAGTCAGATTCCTGTTCTAGATTCTCCAACAAGTGGAAACATATCTGACCTGTCACGACCACTGAGGAACTTATGCTTCAATCAAATCTCCTCTTAATCTTCCAAACCCCAGGGGATACAAGCTGGGTCTCTTCAACATTCCCTCACAAGGGGGCATAATTTTAAGGTGATTGGCGGAAGGTTGAGGAGAGAAGTCAGAGGCAAGTTCTTTACTCAGAGAGTGGTGAGTGTGTGGAATGCTCTGTCGGCGTGGTAGTAGAGTCAGATACATTAGGGACATTTAAGCAACTCTTGGATAGGCACATGGAAGATAGTAAGATGAAGGCTATGTAGCTCTTAGTCTGAATTTAGAGTAGGATAAAAGTCCGGCACAACTTCGAGGGCCAAAGGGCCTGGACTGTGCGAGACTGTTCGATGTTCTCTGTTCTCTGTTAACTTGTTAGTAGATACTAAAACCTCTCAATCACAAGGGCATCCATTTTCCCTGATATTCCTGACATGTTCCATAGCCCTTTTTCTTATCAAACCAGGACCTCTAGTCATCTTCCTATCTCATTCTGGATTATCTCAATAAGATCTCCTCTTCCTATGATCTGAGTTCCTTTTTCCAATCTGTGAGCTTTTCTTAGAACTCTTCATTTCCAGGTCCACTTACAGAATTTAGAGTCATAGAGTCATAGAGCTGTACAGCACGGAAACAGACCCTGTGGTCCAACTAGTCTATGCAAACCAGATATCCTAAATTAATCTCGTCCCATTTGCCAGCATTTGGCCCATATTCCTTTAAACCCTTCCTATTCGCAGACCCATCCGGATGCCTCCTAAATGTTGCAATTGTACCAGCCTCCACCACTTCCTCTGGCAGCTCATTCCATACATGCACCACCCTCTGCTCCCCAGACCCCTTGTAAATCTTTCTCCTCTCACCTTAAACCTATGCCCTCCAGTTTGGGACTCTCCCACCCTGGGGAATCAACCCTTGTTGATTGCATTTTCTCAAATATTTAGCTGATGTTTGTATTTGCTGAACGAACTGCGGATGTGGAAAATCAGAAACAAAAAAACAAATTTCTGGAAAAGATGGGTTCTGAGGAAGGGCCACTTGACCTGAAATGTTAACTCTGATTCCACTCTGCAGATGCTGCCAGACCTGCTGAGCTTTTCCAGCAACTTCAGTTTTTGTTTATATTTGCCAATGGTTTTGCCTACTCTCTGTAATGGTGACGCTCCACCGTTCATTGGTACTTTCTGCATTTATGTGATTCTAGTGCCAACACTTACTCATTGCTTTTTGGAATAAATAGCCATCTTCCCATTCTTTGGTGTGTCTATGTGTCCTTTCAGCCAATCCTTTATCTGTCACAACTTACTTCAGTCTATCTAACATGTGTTTTCAAATTTCGCAGTACCTCATTAGTTTCGATGACTTGTTCCGATTCTGTAATGTATAATTAGAGCCAATTAAAACTCAGGAATGTCCCAAAACTGTCTATAGAGTCATAGAGTCAAACAGCACAGCAACAGACTCTTTGGTTCAACCAGTCCATACCAACCATAATCCCAAACTAAACCAGTCCCACCTGCCAGTGCTTGGCCCCATCTCTCCAAAAGATCCATGGATGCTGCTTGATCCACTGTGATCTCCAGCATTTTTTGGTTTTCAGTACAGATTCCAGCATCTGCAGTAATGTGCTCATACAGCCTCACATCTGAATGGTCTCGAAATGTCACTCCTCCATTTTTTTTTGTCACTGTTAAATGTCCCATTTGTTCTATGAAAGCTGCTGGAAATCATTATTTCCCCAGGATTTCTTTTACAATATTTCTGACAAAAAACGTGTCTTGTTCTGAAAATCTAACTCCAGTTCACACTGGGAGTCTATCCATGGCTGACACTTGCAATTGGGGCAAGAGCTAAATTAAGGATCTTCAAAGAAAAATGTCGCAATTTGCGCATCGTCTGCTCCTTTCCATTTTCCATTCTTCTATGGAATAATTATCTGGCTTTCTAAATGTGTCTGACTGACCATTCCTTCTAAGCATTTAACAGATCGTCTTTCGAATGAATTTTATCAATACATTTTTCAATCCTTCCTCAGTGTCTAGTCATTGAGTCTCTAGCTCAGGGAATACTTGACGTTGGATCCTGTTTCTAGTAGTCTTTTGTTTCTTCATTGTGATAAATCGCAGCTTCAAAGAAACTCGAGTCTTGGCACATGTACATTCACCTTCAGCCATTCTCCTCCAATCACAACCTTCTTTCTACAATGAACCTTAGTTTCTCCACATTTAGGCTGCTCTCCTGTTGTCACCATTAATAGATTCCAAGTCAGTTGGAGAGATAGAAGTCAAGAGATGCATTTTTTTTAAATTGAGAGTTTATTGACTTGTTCAGTCATTCTCCTTTCATCCCACTGTCAGTGTTATAGCCAGTCCTTATTTATGCGCACAGAGGAATCTCGATTATCCACATATCAATTATTTGAATATCGGATTATCCGAAGGAGATCTCGAGGTCCTGATAGAAACATGACATCAAAGACGGCTTTCCAATACTGATCATGCCTTTTGTTCACAATGATTAAAACAATGATTAAAAACAAACTCAGCTTACTGAAATGCTGCCGAGAACAGTCCTGGACATCGATGGGCGCCAGGCACCGTCTACCGCCCGGCCTGTCTTTCTCTCCCCCACACTTTCCCTGGAGTTCAATACAAGTGTGTACCCTAAACTCCCCTTCCCCACATAATCATCTGACATTGTCCTGTACAAGGCAAAGGTGGAACCTGTCAAAACGTTGCAGTAAAAAGGTGTGTGTGTGTGTGCGCATACCCAGCAGTCTTGTTGTTGGTGTCCAGTCCAGCTGCCTTGGAGACGGGGTGAGGGTGGATGGTGGGGTCGGGGGCGCGTGGGGCAGCGGGGTTATTGAGCACGGTGTGTTGCTGCCTAGTCTCCTGAAAGGGGAGTGGACTTAACAGAAAACCCCAAGCCCCAGAGGAAAGGGGCATTGAATCAATTAACCGGACAAAATAGTGCCCGCCCAACTCGTTCGGATAATCGAGGTTCCTCTATTGGTGGTTTTTAATCAATCTGTCAAAACATGACATGACACGCATCTGGAACTTGAATCCAGGTCTTGCGGCTGAGAGGTAGGAACACTACCACTGCACCACAAGAGCCCTTTCCTATTTAGCCCAAGAAATAACATTCACCTCTTGTACAGGGCCTTGGTGAGGCCACACCTAGAATACTGTGTGCAGTTTTGGTCTCCTTTTCTGAGGAAGGATACTCTTGCTCTCGAGGCAGTGCAGCGAGGGCTTCCGGGGGATGGTGGGACTGACATTGGAGGAGAGATTGACTGGGTTAGTATAGTTTTCAGACAAATGGGGGGGGGGGGGGTAGAATTTCATTGAAACTTATAAAATTCTAACAGGACTAAACAGGGTAGATGCAGGGAGGTTGTTCCCACTGGTGAGTGCATCCAGAACCAGGGGTCACAGTCTGAGGATTCGGGGTGGACCATTTAAGATGGTGATGAGGATATATTTCTTCACCCAATGAGGGGTGGGCCTGTGGAATTCATTACCACAGGAAGTAGCTGAATGTGTTCAAGAGGCAGATAGGTATAGTACTTGGGGCAAATGGGATCAAAGGTTATGGGGACAAAAGCAGGATTAGGCTAGTGGGTTGGACGATCGGCCATGATCGTGATGAATGGCGGAGCAGGCTCAGAGGGCCGAATAGCCTGCTCCTGTTTCTATCTTCAAGGTTTCTATGTTTAGCTTGGCGCCTGGAGTGGGGCTGAGGTAGGCCCACAGTGGGGACTCAATGGGTCATCAGCTGCGGTAATGGTGGTGCCCAGAGAAGGTCTCCTGGCTGTGGTTGAGCCACAGCAATGACTCAGGGACTTGGTGTGCCTTCGTCCATGGCAGTGATGATTCCTGGCTGTGAGACCTCACAGAGACCTTTCAAAAGACATACAACTTTGTTTGGAGACCCCTTGTGTAGAAAATGAACTCGATGTTATTTCTGTTTGTAACTCCAAGGGCTCTGTATTGTGATGACAAAATGCTTTTCGCCATGTCTTTCCAGATATATGTGATAATAATAAGTAAACAAACCTTAGTAATATGATTGATCAGATTTAACGCTCACCTCTGTAACACTGCCCAAATCATCTTCTCTTTCAACTCCTAGCTTCTGAATCTGTCTTCAATAAGGAGAAAGTTTTAGAAAAGACATGACTTTTTTACACAAGAGAGTGGTTCATGTGCGGAATGAACTTCCAGAGGAAGTTATAGATGCAAACACAGTTACAACACTTAAAGGACTTAGATAAGTTCACAAATAAGAAAGGATTGGAGGGATATGGACCAAGTGCAGGCAGGTGGGACTAGTTTAGTTTGGGATTATGGTCAGCATGGACTGGTTGGACCGAAGGGTCTGCTTCCGTGCTGTAGGATTCTATGACCTCTTTAACCTCTGGATTTCACAATTCCAACAAATCCTTGTTCGCTACATTTTACCTTCCTTACATTTGCAGGTTAAATTCTGCTCCTTTCATCTTAATCTGTGACAATTTCCCCTCCATCCATTACTTCCACTCTCAATGAACTATATTGACTCCTGGTTAAACAATGTTCTGACTTTAAAATTCCCATCCTCATTATCAAATATCTCCATGTCCTTACCCATGCCCATATTTGTAAACTCTCTGCTAGACTCTAATATATCCGCTCTCCTCTAATTCAGGCCTCTTGACCATCCCTGTGTTTAATTTCTCCACCAAGGACACTAGACCTTTAAGCTGCCAAAGCCCTGCGAGGGAAGGAACTTTCTCACTAAATCTGTCTGCCTTTCTTTACATCTGTACACCCTAAAACCAACCTCTTCCCCTTGTCTCGTTTTGCAGCTTGATGTCATTTTTGAATAGCACCCTTCTGAACCTTGGGATTGTGCCCTCTTACTAATGTCACCACAGAAATGCAAACTGAAGTTGTTGATATGTTTTGCTGTTATTTTTGATCTAGCGTAGCTGTCTCATTTGGCTACAACTACTTTGGCTGCAACTGGGGAGGTGAGGCCTAATGGCATTATCACTGGATTGTTACTCCATGGACCCAGATAATGTTCTGGGTAACTGGGTTTGAATCCTAACTTGGCAGATGGGATTTAAAAATAAAACAATCAGAGATTGAGAGCCTAATGATGACCTCGAATCCATTGTCAATTGTTCGAAAACCCATCTGACTTATTAATGCCTTTTAGGGAAAGGAATCTTTACCTGACCCAGCCTACATGTGACTCCAGACTCACAGCAATCTGGTTGACTCGTAACTGCCCTCTGAGCAATTAGGGATGGGTAATAAATCCCTTATGCCCTTATCCTGTGAATGTATAAAGGAAAGAAAAAGATTTGAAATGTGAAATTGTCAGGTATCTGTTTTCACAGTAGCATTTCAGGTCTATCGTGAACAACCATTAATAAAAGAGAAGGTCACTGTGGCTTTCCCAAATCGTCGGCCTACTCTGTCATTAGGGAGATATATGACTGGTGAGTGTTTAACCTGAAGGTCACCATACCTCAGGCAAGAGGAGAAGGAAAGTCCTTCATGATAACCCCAGCTGGTAACAGGAATTGAATATATATTGTTGGCATCATTCTGCATTGTAAACCAGCTGTCCAGCTCACTAAGCTAAGCAGCTTCTTGAAGGTAAGCCATCAATATGTGAGATAGGAATCAAACTATAACAATCAGTACAAGGAACTTGAAGCTACTGGGCAATCTTATGAATTAGAAATGGTTCAACATTCTGGTAATTCCAAATATAAAGATTTCAACAGAATAAAATAGATTTGGCACGGTGACTCAGTGGTTAGCACTGCTGCCTCACAATGCCAGGGACCTGGGTTCCATCCCGGCCTTGAGTGACTGTCCGTGTGGAGTTTGCAGATTCTCCCCGTGTCTGTGTGAGTTTCCTCCCACAGTCTGAAGATGTGCAGGTTAGGTGAATTGGCCATAGTGTTCAGGGGTATGTAGGTTAGGAGTATGAGTCAGGGGAAAATGTAGAGGAATGGGTTTGCGTGGGATACTCTTCGGAGGGTCAATGTAGACTTGTTGAGCCTGTTTCCACACTGTAGGCATTCTAATAAAACAGGGATAGTGGATTGTATTCCTCCCAAAGCTGCTGTGATGTTAAATAATATCTGAAGGATTCAAAATTTCATGGAGGAATTACACCAGTCTGAATCTGGCCAGTAGTATACATAGGATTTCAACATTTATTCACTTGCTTGTCAATGTCATGTTATTTTTTTCCTTTTTCTGAATTCAGCATGAGATTAGATTACATTACATTACAGTGTGGAAACAGGCCCTTCGGCCCAACAAGTCCACACCGACCTGCTGAAGCGCAACCCACCCATACCTCTACATTTACCCCTTACCTAATACTATGGGAGGAAACCAGAGTACCGAGAGGAAACCCACGCAGACATGGGGAGAACATGCAAACTCTACACAGTCAGTCGCCTGAGGCGGGAATTGAACCGGGGTCTCTGGTGCTGTGAGGCAGCAGTGCTAACTACTGTGCCACCGTGCCGCCCAGTTCTCAGACTGTTGTGAAAACAGTTAATTAATTATAGAATTGAACTGAATGAGTTAATCATTATACAGCCAAAGCAAAGGAAACAAAACTTAAATAACAAGCCACTATACAGCTTTTCTCCACAAGTTGAATAACAGGCTAATCTTTCAGGCTATCTGGTGATTGCCCATTATTCAAAATTAGGAGAAAGTGAGGACTGCAGATGCTGGAGATCAGAGCTGAAAATGTGTTGCTGGAAAAGCGCAGCATGTCAGGCAGCATCCAAGGAGCAGGAGAATTGACGTTTCGGGCAATAGCCCTTCTCTGAAGAAGGGCTCATGCCTGAAACCTCGATTCTCCTGTTCCTTGGATGCTACCTGACCTGCTGCGCTTTTCCAGCAATACATTTTCAGCATTATTCAAAATTAGAAAACTAAGCAGATATCAAACTAAAATCATGGAGTCAAGCAGGGCAGAAAAACAGGCTCTTCAGCCCATTGAGTCTACACCAGTCAAAAACAACCCCCTAACTATTCTAATCCCATTCTCCAGCATTTTGCCAGCAGCCTTGGCATCACAAATGCACATCTAAATATGTCTTTAATGTTATTAGGGTTTCTGCTCCTCCCACCCCAACAGGCACTGAGTCCCAGATTCCCACCACTCTCTGAGTGAAAACGTTATCCTCACATTCCCTCTAAACCTTCTGCTTCTTATCTCAAATCTATGCTCCATGGCCCTTGTCCAGCAAAGGGAATAGTTTCTTCCTGCCTTTACTATCTATGCCCCTGATAGTTTTATCCACCTCAATCATGTCCCCTCTCAATCTCCTCTGCTCTAAGGGAAAGAGCTCCTAGCCTGTCCAATCTCTCTTCATTAATGAAGGTCTCCAACCCAGGCAACATCCTGGTAAATCTCCCCTACACCCTCTCCAGTGCTATCACATCCCTATTAAATGACTTTCCTTTGTTCACTGATGGAATTAATATTACTCCATGAAACATTGTTAAATACGCTGCATTCTGTAGTGACCAGTTCATCGAGGAGTTGCCAGTTTGAACTGAATTGCTTTGGGGCTGTATTTATTTTTGTTTTTTTCTCAGTTCCCATGAAGAAGCACAGGAATGAGAGATATTTTACTTGCACTTATTTTCAGAAAGCATGACATAGGACATAAGCAAAATAATATTTTAAATACATTCTGTGTTTGCATTAGAGTTTAATCAGTTGAAAACTTGCATGATTGACCCAGAGAATGAGGGTCAAGCCATTGTAAAATTTCACATTTTGTGGAGATTTGGCTGATTTTTCACATTACTTATACACAAGCAGTTAATCTATCTAACAATTGGTGGATACCTAGCATTGAAACTAAAATATACTGTTTTCTCTCCACGGATGTTGGCCAGCACTGCTGAGTTTCTCCAGCAATTTCTGGTTTTGTGTGCTCCATAATTGCCATCACTGTACGGACAGATTCTTGGATGTGATAATTGATTGCTCACTGTTTGATCACACGGCACTCAGGAATATGATACAGATCATGCTCAATCACATGATAGTATTTTCATGTGATATTTGTACAGCTATTTGCAGTGGCTACTACGTTTCAATAGACAATAGACAATAGGTGCAGGAGTAGGCCATTCTGCCCTTCAAGCCAGCACCACCATTCATTATGATCATGGCTGATCATCCTCAATCAATATCCTGTTCCTGCCCTATCCCCATAACCCTTGATTCCACTATCTTTAAGAGCTCTATCTAACTCTTTCTTGAAAGTATACAGAGACTTGGCCTCCACAGCCTTCTGGGGCAGAGCATTCCACACACCCACCACTCTCTGGGAGAAGAGGTTTCTCCTCAACTCTGTTCTAAATGGCCTACCCCGTATTTTTAAGCTGAGTCCTCTGGTTCGGGACTCACCCATCAGCGGAAACATGCTTCCTGCCTCCAGAGTGTCCAAACTTTTAATAATCTTATATGTCTCAATCAGATCCCCTCTCAGCCTTCTAAACTCAAGTGTGTACAAGCCCAGTCACTCCAATCTTTCAACGTAAGATAGTCCCGCCATTCCAGGAATTGACCTCGTGAACCTACTCCCTCAAAAGCCAGAATGTCTTTCCTCAAATTTGGAGACCAAAACTGCACACAATATTCCAGGTGCAGTCTCACCAGGGCCCTGTACAGCTGCAGAAGAACCTCTTTGCTTCTATACTCAATTCCTCTTGTTATGAAGGCCAGCATCCTATTAGCCTTCTTCACTACCTGCTGTACCTGCATGCTTACCTTCATTGACTGATGTACAAGAACACCTAGATCTCGTTGTACTGCCCCTTTACCTAACATGACTCCATTTAGGTAGTAATATGCCATCCTGTTCCTGCCACTAAAGTGGACAAACACACATTTATCCACATTAAACTGCATCTGCCATGCATCTGTCCACTCACCTAGCCTGTCCAGGTCACCCTGTAATCTCCTAACATCCTCCTCACATTTCCCCCTGCCAGCCAGCTTTGTATCATCAGCAAATTTGCTAATATCACTTTTAATACCATCATCAATATCATTAATGTGTATTGTAAAAAGCTGCGGTCCCAGCACTGATCCCTGCGGTACCCCACTGGTCACCGCCTGCCATTCCGAAATGGAGCCGTTTATCACTACTCTTTGTTTCCTGTCAGCCAACCATTTTTCAATCCAAGTCAGTACTTTGCCCCCAATACCATGCGTCCTAATTTTGCTCACTAACCTCCTATGTGGGACTTTATCAAAGGCTTTCTGAAAGTCCAGGTATACTACATCCACTGGATCTCCCTCATCCATCTTCAGAGTTACATCCTCAAAAAATTCCAGAAGATTAGTCAAGCATGATTTCCCCTTCATAAATCCATGCTGACTCTGACCTATCCTGTTACTGCTATCCAGATGTGTCGTAATTTCATTCTTTATAATTGACTCCAGCATCTTTCCCACCACTGAGGTCAGACTAACTGGTCTATAATTCCCTGTTTTCTCTCTCCCTCCTTTCTTAAAAAGTGGGACAATATTAGCCACCCTCCAATCCGCAGGATCTGATCCTGAATCTATAGAACATTGGAAAATGATCACCAATGCATCCATGATTTTTAGAGCCACCTCCTTCAGTACCCTGGGATGTAGACCATCAGGTCCCGGGGACTTATCAGCCTTCAGACCTAACAGTCTCTCCAACACCATTTCCTGGCAAATATAAGTTCAGGTCCTTCAGCCACTGTTACCTCAGGGAGATTGCTTGTGTCTTCCCCGGTGAACACAGATCTGAAGTCCCAATTCAACTCTTCTGCCATTTCTTTGTTCCCAGTAATATATTCCCCTGTTTCTGTCTTCAAGGGCCCAACTTTAGTCTTAACCATTTTTTGTCCTTTCACATATCTAAAAAAGCTTTTACTATCCTCCTTTATATTTTTGGCCAGTTTACCTTCGTACCTCATTTTTTCTCTGCGTATTTCCTTCTTAGTAATCCTCTGTTGTTCTTTAAAAGCTTCCCAGTCCTCCGTTTTCCCACTTATCTTTGTTATGTTATACTTTTTTCTCTTTTGACTTTATATGTTTCTTAAGTTCCCTCGTCAGCCACAGCCACCCCATGCCTCCTCTTAGGATCTTTCTTCCTTTTCGAAATGAACTGATCCTGCATTATACCCAGAAATACCTGCCATTGTTCCTCCACTGTCATCCCTGCTAGGGTATTGCACCATTGAACTTTGGCCAGCTCCTCCCTCATAGCTCCATAGTTCCCTTTATTCAACTGAAATATTGTCACTTCCGATTGTACCCTCTCCCTTTCAAATTGCAGATTGATGCTTATTGTATTATGGTCACTACCTCCCAATGGCTCCTTCACTTCGAGGTCCCTGATCAAATCTGGTTTGTTGCACAACACCAGATCCAGAAATGCCTTCTCCCTGGTAGACTCCAGCACCAGCTGTTCTAAGAATCCATCTCTGAGGCGCTCCACAAACTCCCTTTTTGGGGTCCAGTACAATCCTGATTCTCCCAGTCTACCTGCATGTTGAAATCCCCCATAACAACCGTAATAACATCTTTGCGACAGGCCAATTTCAGCTCCTGATTCAACTTACATCCGACATCCAGACTACTGTTTGGGGGTTTGTAGATAACTCCCATGAGGGTCTTTCTACCCTTAGAATTTCTCAGCTCTATCCATACTGACTCTACATCCCCTGATTCTAGGTCGTCCCGCACAAGGGACTGAATATCATTCCTTACCAACATGGCCACCCCACCCCCTCTGCCCGTAAGTCTGTCCTTACGATAGCACGTATAACCTTGAATATTCATTTCTCTTCATTCAGTGTCATAGGGATCTGAACAAAGGTGATGACTTAGTGGTATTATTGTTCGATTGTTAAGATGGAGACCCAGTAATGTTCTAGGAACTTTGACTCAAATCCCATAATTCAAATTCAATTTTTTTTAACAATTTCTGGGATTAAGAATTTTATGATGACCATGAAACTATTGTGAATTGTGTGGGAAAACTTGTCTGGTTGACTAATATCCTTCAGGGAAGGAAACTGCCATCCTTACCATGTCTGGCCTCCAAACCCACAGCAATGTGCTTGACTCTTCACTGCCCTCTGGGCAATAGGGATGGGCAATAATTGTTAGCCTAGTCAGTGATGCCCTCATCCTGTGAATGAATAACAAAACATATATATTTGTGAAATTTCAAATTTTCGACTGTACACTTATCAGATATTGTATAAATCAAAGGAAGAACACAGGAACAAACAACTTAGGGTATATTAAAATTTGAAAATACCTTTATCCTACCCTGTTTCTACACTATTAAATGAAATAAGTGAACTCTATTGATTCGACAAAATCATAACTGATATGAAGGACTTCTAATTAAAGGTTTTGTTGAATTTTATGGCTTTTTGCAGTGCACTGCAAGATATGAAATTAAGAAATAAAACCAAAACCAAAGCTAACTCAATTTGCTAGCACACCTCACTTCAGACTGCTTTCTCACAGTGATGTTTCAACGAGTCATCACTGGGTGCAAAGTGTTAGCTCTGTTTCTCACTCCTCAGAAGATGCCAAACCTAATGAGTTCCTGTGCCACTTTGTTTTTGTTGCAGATCTCCAACATCCACACTATTTCAAATACCCCTTCACTTTGATTATAAAACACGATGGTCCAATTTTTATCTGTAAAGTAATAATAACACACTATCAGCACTCACTGTTACAAAGGGGTAAATAATACAGCAACTTCCACTGTCTGCAAATGTGCAATTAATAATGGAAGCCAGGAGTTTGCTCTTCAATTTGACCTGATCCTCCAGTAGCTTCCCAACACTGGGACTTTGCTGACAGACATTGAAACATAAGGAAGAGCTTAACCTTGCATGTGATGGAAACTCAGTAAATAGACTGGAACATGTTTGTGTTTTCTGTTTAAGTATTTGTGCATTTTTTAAAAAGTATGATAAATCTTAATTATTACCAATTAACCTATCATCAAAAATTAACTTTTGAAAGTGTGTCATCTTATTACTTCAGATCTTAATGATAATTTGAACATTGAAAATTCATTTTAAAACATTCCTTCCATCTCTTTTATCATCATAGAATCCCTACAGTGTGAAAGCAGGCCATTCAGCCCACACCAACTCCCTGAGGAATATCGCACTCAATCCCTATAACGCTGTATTACCGGGCCTACACATCCCTGGACACTTTGGGCAACTTAGCATGGCCAATCCACCTAATCTGCTCATCTTTGGACTGTGGGAGCAAAACCAGAATACCCAGAGGAAACCCATACAGACACAGGGAGAACGTACAATCTCCATGCAGACAGTCACCCAAGGGTAGAATTGAACCCAGACTCCCTGTGCTGTGAGGCAGCAATACAAATCAGCGTGCTACCATATTGTTGGTGCTCACTGTCTTCTGTTACTATACCTTCTCATCTTGCTTTACGAATCTACTTGTCAGGAATTGTTGCATTCTGCTGTGTTGCGATTTCCTTGACCTGAGCTCAAGTTGCCTAGGACAGTCAATCCAAACGTTTATTCTCACGCTTTCTCGAGCCGGCTGATTTTTATTGTCTGTTAATGAGCTTCACTCGATTAGACTATTGATTTCTGCTTTGCCTTGTGTTCATATCATTGACGCTGAATTTCTACAACTTGAACTCATTTACAGATACAATCACCAAACACTGCACTTCATTTCATGTGCCACATCACATTGCTGATCTCTCATCACTGGGATGCCAGCAGAGGCCCTGATTTCCAATACTAAGGAGCCAGCAACGATAGAAAGCCATATCCCAATATCAATCCCGTATTCTTTTGGAAATCTGTCCCAGGAGACGCACCACCCACCTCAGGAAATTCCAAGGAAATTGACAAAAACGGTACTCCTTCTTATCAGAGGTCATTCCTGATGAAGAGCTTATGCCCGAAATGTCGATTCTCCTGCTCCTCGGAAGCTGCCTGAGCTGCTGTGCTTTTCCAGCAACACACTCTCAACTCCTCCTTATCATACTGCCATTAAAACATACCAAAAACAAGTGCACCAAGAAATCAAATTAAAATTCATCAGTAAGATGTTATACAAACTGCACTTACATGCACTTACAGCTGGGGGAATGACCTAGGCTGAGGATGAAGCTGGACATGGGGAGGAGACTGGCGAAGTAAGATGGAACAATCAAAGCCATGGCCAACATGAACAGTCTTAAGGAGGATACATGGACCATTTGCAATTGCACTCAGTCGGATGAGCCTTTTATGTTTTCCAGCGCTCAAGCTGCTGTACTGCAAGTTGACAAATACCTTACATTTCCTGCATAATTTTGTCTACAGTGCCACAGACCAGTCACTCAGCACAAGAGCCCAGTTAAGCACCAGTTTGGAGGATACATTGGATTCACAGTAAGTTGACGTTTTATATTTTCTGCTTAATGTCCGCTTCTTATTTTAAAAAAAAATACTGAAGAACAGGAAGAACTTAATGAGGTAGATGGAGGGCAGAGAGCATGTGATTACATTCATTCCTGGTTTTTAGCGAATATCTCATACATTACCTTAATTGAGCAGCAATGTGTGAGACTCCTTTACAAAGTGCTAACACTAAAACTATGAGACCTTCTGCTGAAAGCTTCTATAAAGTCTTCTTCAGTGTTCCAGGCTAGTACAGTCTATAGTTCAATCCTTTGCTGCACCTACCTTCTGGTGAATTGACAAAAGTGGTGTCTGATCCCATTGAGACTTTGGACAGATCCTTTTCCTAAATTAAGTTTAAATGATAGATTGCAATTTGTTGTCTCCACTGGCTGCAGTTTCAAAGGCTGTGTTCTGAGACAGTCTTGAGCTGAAACAGAAACCATGTGACAGAAGCCTTTGAGACAGGGTCATTAACTGTCATTCCTAGTTGTGATGCTAAGACTGCTAAGAAATCACTCTGTGGCTTAGACCATTAGGTAAACTTGAGGCTGACTGGGAAAAGTAAACAGAAGTCTAAAAGATCAACTTTTAGCTCGGGTTAAGAACAGGTGTAGAAATCATAAGTTAAATCTTCTCAGCAGGACAACTGTCTGTGGCAGTTGAGAACCTGAGAATCTGAGAATACCTAGCAGCATAGGCAAGCTGTAGCCTTGGTGACAAATGGGGCTTGAGGTGAATTCACTTTTTAAAAATTAGATTAGATTACTTACAGTGTGGAAACAGGCCCTTCGGCCCAACAAGTCCACACTGACCCACCAAAGCTCAACCCACCCAGACCCATTCACCCCTTCGCCTAACACTACGGGCAATTTAGCATGGCCAATTCACCTGGCCTGCATATTTTTGGATTGTGAGAGGAAACCAACACAGACACGGGGAGAATGTGCAAACTCCATACAGAGAGTCGCCTGAGGCGGGAATTGAACTCAGGTCTCTGGCGCTGTGAGGCAGCAGTGCTAACCACTGTGCCACCATGCTTCTAAGTGCTTTTAATTACTTCTGAGTGATTAAAGTAAAACTCTATTTGGGTAGAGCAGATGTTTATGGAACTCTGTGGCCGATATTAACGCCATGTATGCTAATGTTTCTACCTGGGGATGACATGGTTTGTTGCATTGTATTATTTATTTCTTTTGTGTAATGCACTACTGTTTTACTGTTAAAACCAAATCTGCAACCATGTGTGCTTGTATTTCAGTGAAAGATTGTCGCATGAAGTAAATCAATCAAGCCAGTTTTCTTTCTGGGATCTGACTTGTTCAGTAGTCATGTCTGCTAGGATCTCTTACTTCAACCAATGCGGTTTATGTTGATGTCCTTCAAGCTCTCCTTCCTATTCCACTTCATCAGATTTACAGAGGGCTTGCCCTCCCCATTGCCTGCATAAGATCTTTGTGTTGTTTTTGAAGAAATTTCAGTGCACAATTTCTGTTTCCTGCAGCTGTTGGCTCCAGGTGTTTCAGGATTAGTTTTGCAGCCAGAATGCATTTTCTTTTTACAAGGTGCTGGGCTGCCCTTACATATCATCCAGCAGGCCCTACATCTCACCCTAGACATGTGCACAGCTGATGAGTACTGCTAACTGTAGGCATGGATCATTCCAGTCAATAAACTAGAAGCCTTGCTTTGACTTGGGACTCTTGCTATACAGTGATAATATCTTCATCTCTGGGCCGTGAGGTCTGGGTCCAAGTCCCGGATGCTCCAAAAGTATGTCAAAACATCTCTGAACAAGGTTGACTAAAAATATTTATAGCTACATAGTGCCGCAAGCAAGTGTACTCACTGACATTGATAGTCTGCCCTTGTCCAGTAGCTATTGTCAATTTTCTAGGCCAATATTCCTGCATTTTCATCTGATATCATTCAAAACTAAACAAACTAGATTGAAGAAAGTACACAAAGTGGCTTGACCCAATTCCAGTGAAGATGACAAAGTCAGTTCCAAATTATTGGCAAGTTCTCACAGCAGTTTGCTTCCATGAGCTGACAGTGAGACATGGCAGCCATTTTCTGTATCATCATTCAGATCTTTTAACGAGTCATTTGAGATCAGTTTTGAGCAGTTTGTTGATTTGCTGCTCAGTTTGCCTGATTTATCATTTCTTTTGGATCAGAATCCAGTTTACAGTTCGCCCGAATGCAAATTCTTCCAAAGACGCTTTTATTTAAAAATAAATGATATTCTGGCATAAAATCGTCTAAAATAATCAGTTTGTATTTATGTTCCCGTTTTGAAATTGCTGATTAACGTTTTGGCCAGATTTTTTTTTCTGATCCAATTTTGAGCTACCACAGATAACAATGCCTTGAATATTATAATAATATTTGGACTGAAAAGAGATCTTCAAAGTTGTCTTCATTCTAATACTGGTCTTGGATTCCTTGTCACCAATATGTTGTCAGTCAAACCAGTCTTTCACTATTTCCTCTTGACAAAACCTCTAAGAAATTCCTACATAATCCTTCCTATTTCAGTGAGGAACCTCGTTACTTTTAGCCTTTCTCATGATATTAATGATATACAAGTGTTACATGCCTTACATCTGGTATCATTCTCAGTAACCTTTGTGTAGTCTCTCCTGGGGGCTCTAATATCACAAACTATTGCTTCGCCAATGCCTATCACAAATTCAACTTCACCTTATCTTATTAAAGCATATAACATCTTGAGGGGACTTGACAGGTTGGACGCTGAGAGGAGGAATCTAGAACCCTTGGTGAAATAACATCACAGAAGTCCATATCCTGTCACCAAAATCACCATTTATTCATACGTGGAGAGTCCCGGACACTGACCCAACTCCCTCCGAGACAGCTCTCAGAGTGAAGAGAACCTCTGACACTCCTGTTTATATCTGTCAGCCAGGGCTCCCTGATTGGACCAATCAGGGAACTCATATTCTATGAGGTATACCTGGCTGACCTCAT
The DNA here is from genome assembly GCF_047496795.1 of Chiloscyllium punctatum. Taxonomy (NCBI): domain Eukaryota; kingdom Metazoa; phylum Chordata; class Chondrichthyes; order Orectolobiformes; family Hemiscylliidae; genus Chiloscyllium; species Chiloscyllium punctatum. The sequence continues at coordinate 18,193,060 of NC_092778.1, forward strand.
TACAATCACTACGGTTAAAAATGAGAGCTTTTTCATTTAAGACTGAGATAAAGATTTTTTTTTAAAAAGACACTGAGTTCTGAAATTCTCTTCTCCAGAGAGCATTTGTCATTGAATATATTCAAGTTTGTGTTTGAGAAACTCTTGATGAGTAAGGATTATGGAGGAACAGACAGGCAAATGGAGCTGAGACCACAATATGATAAGCCATGTCCTTATTGAATGGTTGAGCATACTCAAGGGCAATAATGACCCATTCTGCTCCCTAATTCTTGTAGTCTTGTCCACTTTGGATTATATTTCAAGGTGTATCACCTTGTTCTGTTCATTCACTGCTGGAGGTTGGGAAGAGGACTTTGAAATGATTGTGCGACATTTTATACAGATTTCAACAATAATCTATCAACTGTTATACCAGAAATGATCTGAGAACATTGTCTTAAAGCAGTAAGCGCTGATTTTAATCAATTGGTTGACCTTCGGTGGTGGTTGGTGGGGGGGGCACTAAACTAAGGATCATCGCTATCTCTTCACTGTAACACCTCCCCCCCCCCCCCCCCCCCCCCCCCCACTCATCTGTCACCCCCAGTCTAGGGAGAAATGGCAGGGGCTATGAAGGCAGAGAGCAGTAGTAGCAGCTCTGGGATGTTCTTGCAGGGTCTCCAGTACCACATCTGAGAACTTAGGCAGCCTGTTCCTCAATCCCTGAGCCACCCTGCAATGTACAGCAGCCTGAGCAGCCCCTGCTTTCAGTGTACGTGGCTGCATTTTAACCTGCATGCAAATTGTATCTTTGATTTGATTTATTACTGTCACATGCACCTTGGTACAGTGAAAAGCATTGTTCTGCATGCAGTACAGGCAGTTCATAACATACAAAGTGCATTAGGGTAATAGAACAGAGTGAGGAATACAATGTCACAGCTGTAGAGAAGGTCCATAAAGGGCGAAATCAACGTTAAATTTAAAATTTGAGAGGTCCATTCATAAGTCTAATAAAAACAGGGAAGAAGCTGTTCTTGAACCTGTTGGTGCGTGTGTTTATGCTTTTGTATCTCCTGCACAACAGAAGAGGTTATAATCAGAGTGGGAGGGGTCTTTGATGATTAGATTAGATTATTTACAGTGTGGAAACAGGCTCTTCAGCCCAACAAATCCACACTGATCCACCGAAGCACAACCCACCCATACCCCTACATTTCCTCCTTACCGAGCACTACGGGCTAGTTAGCATGGCCAATTCACCTGGCCCGCACATCTTTGGACTGTAGGAGGAAACCAGAGCAAACCCGCGCAGACACGGGGAGAACATGCAAACTCCACACAGTCAGTCGCCTAAAGCGGGAATTGAACCCGGGTCTCTGGCGCTGTGAGGCAGCAGTGCTAACCACTGTGCCACCGTGCTGCCCACTAATGTTGGCTGCCTTCCTAAGGCATTTGAATGGTAAACACACCGGGTATCTTTGTATCGTGAGCAACGCCAGCCAAGTGCAAATTATAGCAATCAACAATTGCACCGAAAACAGATTTTCAAATCATGTAGATTATTTCCGTTCAATTCATGCTAATTTTTTCCTGTTTGATCCAAATAACCACTGATCAGATTAGAGGTTCATCCTCATCTATTTCAATCATGGCAAATTCATTTAGCCATTTAATGTGAAATGTTGATTCTTGACTGCATTAAATTTTATCTCCCAACTGAGTTGTTCTGCCTTTGTCTCAGTAAATTACTGCACATGCTGAATGGCCTCATTGTTCCACTGTCTCTTCTGATTTACTATTAACTGCAGTGGTGACCATTTGACAGTGAAGGTCTAGGTCAGCTTGCTTTATATAGGTTAGAGACACCAGCCATTTGCAGCTCTAAGTTCTGGGAATCTCAATGACTTCCACTTAATTTAAACACCCTCAAATTTGGGTTGGAGTTTGTGCTGCCAATTGTTCAGCGTTTGCTGATATTGGCAATCCCCTGTTTGTCAGCAAGCACACTGCAGTAGGTGAATGATGGGCTTATCAACATTACTAAATGGGCTACTTTTCATGGATATGCTGCCAACAATCCTTGTTCTTACTAAAGACTTATTAATATTGCACAAACTGGTTGGACCGAAGGGTCTGTTTCTGTGATGTATGACTCTATGAAGTGGTGAGGGATGACAACACAAAGTCTTGACAGAAGAGGCTTGTTCTTGAGTAACAAGAAAGGCTTTTGTTAACAATATGATAGTTAAGGGAGAGGAAGACTAAATGATCAGATTATAGTGATAGAAGACATGACTATCTCCTAAACGATACTAGGCTGCATGGTTAATAAGACTAACAAACTAGCTCCTTCTGATCATACATATCTGAGAAGGTGGAACTGAACAGCAGCTTTGTACAGGCCACATATACTTTCCTAAAGAACCCATTATTGTACATTCCTGGGGTAAGAGAGACTTGAACCTAGACCTCCTGGCTCTGAGCTAGGAATGTTGCCATTGCACCACAAGAGTCCTGGCTAGTAAGCTGGGGCTTCAGATTACCCAGCCCAGTGACATTATGCATACATCACCATCTCTTTCAACTCGCTACTACACTCAGGGTATGGAGCTTCCAATTTGCAAATACTTAATGAAAAGGCAAGGACCATTTGAAAGTTAACTTGGATGGATTTTTTTTAAGACTTAAAAGTCTGATAAATCTTGTTAAAAAGAAAGATCCATGACTAATGTATGATTTACTACACTAATTTAATATCAGTTTTTAAGCTGATTTATTTGACCAGAATTATTGCACTTCTGAAACAACTGTTAAAATTTTTACTTTTGGAAAAGGCAGGTTTTACTTATTAGTGTTTTCAAATTAATCATGTCTCTTAAATCTATGGTTTGCACAGTGGCTTTTTACAGGTTTTGAGGTACTGTATAATGATTGGCAGTCACACAAACAACTGCCTAGAGTTTTCAACTGCACCACGCAGTGACTTCCACGACAGGAACAAATACTGCAGCAAACACATTTCAATGTCGCCAACTGTGAGGGTGCCCACTTTAAACATGCGAGAGATAGATTAGGGCATTTTATAAATGGTGAAAAGCAGGGAACTGTGGATGTCCAGGCAGATCAGAGAATGCAGGTAGAGAGATCAATAAAATGTCATGAGTCGACGCATAAAGTAATCAAGATGTCTAATGAAATACTGGCTTTTACATTTACAAGATTCACATACAAATGAGTAAAATTTGTCCTTGAGATGCACAAAGCCCTGGTTAGACCACACTTAGAAGTTGCTGTGAGCAGTTCTCTATTGCACATCACTTTAAATCCATTCCTTGTTGTCCTTGTTTATTATACAATGGGAACCGTTTCTCCCTATCTGCTGTATTCAGCCCATGTATGATTTTGAAAACCTCTTGCAAATCTCCTACCAACCTTCTTCTCTCCAAGGTGAACAGTCCCAAATTCTTCAATTCACCCTCATTCCTGGAACCATTCTTTATCAATTACTTCTGAAATGTTTCTCCAATACATGCCTGTGTTTCCTACAATGTGGCACCCAAGACTGTACATAATACTCCTGCTCCAGCTATTCTTTGGTAATTAGTGGGTTAAATGGGTGAAGTAGTCAAAGTCTTCAAGAAGGCAATGGGATCAGATTGGGTAGATAGGGAGAAATTATTTGGGGAGTTGGTTAGGGAAGCTGGGACTAATGGTAAAGTTTAAAAATCAGTGCCAATTATTTCAAGAGAGAAACTTGGGCCTGAATTTTCACTGAGTTGGGATGACTTGGGAGTGCTTTGAAAATGGCAAACAGATTCCAGTTGAGGAATTCCCAATCCTATAGCAGATTTTCCCATCTTCTTCTGTGCTGTTAAAGTGTGCAGTTGATTCAACTCATGACACCTACCAGGCAACTCCAAAATCTGCCTGGCTCCATTTCGGAGTGGGCACATCCAGACCTTCTGCATGAAGTAATCAAGCTGCCTTGTGCTTTGCTACCTCAGAGATAATGTAGACCTTAGTCTGCATGAGGGAATGTGCCAAGGTATACCTCCCACTAATCTCCATGACTCCACATGCTCCTATAGTACTACCTTGCCCATTCACCCACCATACGCTGTAGAAAAACACTGAACTCTCTATGGCTGACTGGTATGTTTTTAATGAAACAACCATACACATTTGAAATTTCAGCTTTACACAAATACACATTATACAATTGACAGAAGAGATCAGAGATTCAAAGCAGTCAGTTCAGCAATGAAGTCAGCTGTCTCCACAAACTAATGGATTTCTGAGCCTTCAGCTAAGAATATACAATAAGGCCATGAATACGATATGCCTTCCTTTCAGGCAGTACAAGGAAAGCTGAGATGATACCGTGGCTTTAAGAGGTGTGTTTTATCCTGGTTTCTTTTAGAGAGAGATCTGGGGACAGGGTGCTGAGCAGTCTATGAGAGGATAAACCACTTGGATTTTTTTTTAATGTTGGAACAATAGAAGCAGCCTGAAAGGGTGTGCTCAAGCTGCCATCCACAGAACCAAGGATCTTTGGTTTAGCTTTCATCAGTTGCTGTTGGAGTCTAGAAAAAGTGAAAGCTAGTTTGTTTTCTTGGTTACAGGCAAAAGTTAGGGATTCTGAACCTGCTTAAAGGGAGTTGCGCTTGAGAAAAGGTGTGTTTTGAATTTGCCTTTTGCCAAGGGTATTTTTATGGGATGTTGCTATGTTGGAGTAGTTAGTTAGAAATAGCTACTGTATCTATTGTTCTGTTAAGTTTTCCAATAAAGTTAAATTATTCCAATTCCTTCTTTCTTTTGTTGTATTTTAACTACAGTGGATGAATAAAGTGTGCCTTGCTTTAAATCTGGTAGCTTGACCAATTAAATTGCATCTGGAACACAGCCCCTTATATTTAGCTTTAAAATAAGAAAATGTTAGGGTCTGGACTATCTTCTGCATATTTTGAGGGGGGGGCTTGGTCTAGTCCATAACAAAGTATACTGGATTCGCTCTTGGGATGAAAAGGTTGTCCTATAATGGCATGCTGAGTAAATCTTGACTTGAATTTGTTTATTGTGGTCACATGTTCCTGAGTACAGTGAAAAGCATTGTTTTGTGAGCAGTACAGGCAGATCATAGCAAACAAGAACATAGGGGTCATAGAGTATTTAGACTGAGTGAAGCATACAGGCTACTATCACATAGGAGGTTTACTAAGCAAGATCAACATTATTAAAAGCTAGAGAGGTCCATTTAACAGCAGGGAAGAAGCTGTTCTTTAAACTGTTGGTGCGAGTGTTCAAACTTCTGCATCTTCTGCCTGACAGAAGAGTTCGTAGGAGGGCATTACTGGGGTGGGATGGGTCTTTGATGATGTAGGCAGCCTTTCCATGGCAAGGTGAAGTGTAAATGGAGTTCAGAGATGGGAGGGTGGTTTCTGAGATGGTCTGGCTGTGTCCATACCCTCGTACATTATTTCTAACAAACAATCTTCCAATGTCTTCTTGAAAGTTTCAATTGAACTTGCTTCCATTAGAGTTCCATTTGATACCCTGGGTGAAAGTGTTGTTTCCTCTGGTTGGGCAGACTATCCCCTCCTCTGGGCACTACAGCTAGATTTCATTTAGCATTTCATTAGGATATTAGTGAGAAATCACAGTCGCTGCATCCAGCAGACCTTAACTGTTGGTGGTATAGTGGCAATACCACTGGACTAGTCATCCAGAGTCCCAGATTAATGCCCTGAACTGTTGGTCTTATAAATGATTGCTCCACATCAGACTGTAGTGATTGGAACCAGCTGGACCTTGTTAAAACATAGAACATAGAATAGTACAGCACAGTACAGGCCCTTCGGCCCTCGATGTTGTGCTGACCTTTTATCCAACTCTAAGATCAAACTAACCTACATACCCTTCATTGTACTATCATCCATGTGCCTTCCAAGAGTAGCTTCAATGTCACTAATGTATCTTTGCTACCACTGCTGGCAGTGCATTCCTCACACCCACCACTTTCTGTAAAGAACCAACCATTGGTATTGCCCCTAAACCTTCCTCCAATCAGCCTAAAATTATGGTCCCTTGTTACAGCCATTTCTGCCCTTGGAAGAAGTCTCTGACTATTCACTCTATCTATGCCTCTCATTATCTTGTACACCTCCATCAAGTCACCTCTCATCCCTCTTTCTCCAATGAGAAAAGCCTTAGCTCCCTCAAACTTTCTTCATATGATATGCCCTCCTGTCCAGGCAGCATCCTGGTAAACCGCCTCTGCACCGTCTTTAAAGCTTCCACATCCTTCCTATAAAAAGGCGACCAGAACTGAGCACAACATTCCAACTGTGGTCTAACCAGGGCTCTTGGGAGCTGCAGCATAACCTTGCAGCTCTCAAACTCAATCCCCCCTGCTAATAAAAGCCAACAGACCTTACTTAACAACTCTATCAACCTGGTTGGTAATTTTGAGGGATCAATGGACATGGACCCCAAAATCTCTCTGTTCCTCCGCACTGCCAAGAATCCTGCCTTTAATCCTATAATCCGCATTCAAATCTGACCTTCCAATGTGAATGACTTTGCACTTTTCCAGGTTGAACTCCATCTGCTACTTCTCAGCCCACTTCTGCATCCTGTCAATGTCCCATTGCATTCTTCAACAACCCTTCACACTATCCACCACTCCACCAATCTTTGTGTCATCGGCAGATTTACTAACCCACTCTTCCACTTCCTCATCCAAGTAATTTATAAAAATCACAAAGAATAGAGGTCCCAGAACAGATCCTTGCGGAATACCACTGGGCACCGAGCTCCAGGCTGAATACTTTCCATCTATTAACACCCTCCGTCTTCTATGGGCCAGCCAATTCCGTATCCAGACAGCCAGATTTCCCTGTATCCCATGCCTCCTTACTTTCTGAATGAGTCTACCATGGGGAACCTTATCAAACACCTTGCTAAAATCCATATATACCACATCCACTGCTCTACCTTCATCAATGTGTTTTGTTATATCCTCAAAGAATTCAATAAGGTTTGTGAGGTATAACCTGACCCTCACAAAGCCATGCTGATTATCTCTAATGAAAATATGGTTTTCCAAATAATTATAAATCCTGTCTCTCAGAATCCTCTCTAATAAATTGCCCACCACAGACATAAGACCGGCTGGTCTGTAATTCCCAGGATTATCCCTATTCCCTTTCTTGAACAAAGGAGTAACATTTGCCACCCACCAATCATCTGGCAGTACTCCAGTGGACCACGAGGGCTCACAATCACCGCCAATGGCGCAGCAAACTCTTCCCTCACTACTTCTAGTAACCTTGGGTATATCCCGTCTGGCCCAAGGGACTTACCTATCCTTGTGTCTATCAAAATTTTCTTCCTTCTTAACATCAACTTGTTCAAGCATATCAAGCTATTTTACACTGACCTCACAAATGACAACATTCCTCTCACTATTAAATACTGAAACAAAGTATTCATTAAGGACCTCCCCTACGTCCTCCGAATCTAAGTGCAACCCCCCTCCATTATCCCTGATCGGCCCTGCCCTCACTCTGGCCATCATCTTGTTCCTCATGTAAGTGTAGAACGCCTTGCGGTTTTCCTTAATCCCATCTGCTAAAGCTTTATCATGTTCCCTCCTAGCTCTAAGTCCATTCTTCAGTTCCTTCCTGGTTACCTTGTATCGCTCTAGAGCCCTGTCTGATCCTTGCCTCCTCAGCCTTAAGTAAGCTTCCTTCTTCCTCTTGACTGGATGTTCCACATCCCTTGTCACCCAGGGTTCTTTCAACCTACCAACCCTTCCTTGCCTCACTGGGACAAACCTGTCCAGCACTTTCAGCAAGTGCTCCCTAAACAACCTCCACATTTCTGTCGTGGACTTCCTTGAGAACATCTGTTCCCAATTTAGGTGTCCCAGTTCCTGTCTACTAGCATTGTAATTCCCCCACCCCCAATTAAATACTTTCCCATACCGTCTGCTTCTATCCCTCTCCATGAGTATAGGAAGGTCAGGGAGTTGTGATTACTTTCTCCGAAATGCTCTCCCACCGAGAGCATTTGGACTATGAGATCCTTGATTGTGGTTGCTAACCTCGGCCAATTAGGAAAGCCCTGCTTTACCAATATAACCAGAGGAATGTGTACAACTCGCGTCGCGCCTACCCTCCAACAGGAGTAGCGGCTGTCGTCAGGGAGCCGTTGATTGGGAATCCGAACCTCCGTCCTCGCGGGTTCGAGTGGCTGTCGGAGGGGAGGGCCATGGCAGCGAAGGCGACCAGGGTCGGGGACGTGCTGGGTGCCGGGGGCCTGGGCTGGACGCTGCCACAGGACATAGCGAGCAGGGCAGCGGTAGACGTCCGGTACGTGGCCACCGCCATCCGACGCCTTAAAACGGCGGTGCTCGGACCCGACGTAGTGCACCAGTTGGAGGACGCTCAGGTGTGCGGTGGGATCCCGTCCGCGCTCACCCCGGCCCGGACGGAATTTCACATTGGCCCCAAGGTCCCGTACTTCCCGCGGGAGCCTGTGCCCCACAACCTGAGCCGCCTCCGGAATTTTAATTTTGTCCCTTTCAGGGACATAAAAAGGAGGGCCCTGTATCGACTGCTGCTGCACACCGTCCACCTCTTCTCCCTCATCCACCGTCCGGACACGCCTTGGCGTGCCCATTTGCCACCGGGCGGTGGAGATCCCCAGTGGAGGGCTCTCTACGCGGGAGTCCTCCCCCTTTCTCTCGGGGATCTGGGGTGGAGGGTGCTGCACGCAGCAGTCCCCTGCAACCGCAGATTGCGGTGGTTCACGGACTCCCAGCCCAACTGCTTGTTCTGTGGCGCTGTGGAGTCCGTGGACCATGTGTATATTGGGTGTGGGCGTTTGCACTCCCTTTTTGATTTCCTCAAAAACCTTCTCCTCTGTTTCTGGCTGCACTTCAGTCCCACGCTCCTGATCTTCGGGCACCCGGTACGGAGGAGGGAGGGCTGGTCCGAGGACCTCCTCGTGGGTCTGCTCCTGGGCCTGGCCAAACTGGCCATCAACAGGTCCAGGCAGCGGGCCGTGGAGGGGGTCGTTAGGGCCGACTGCCTGCCCCTCTTCCGGGGTTACGTTAGAGCCCGGGTGTCCTTGGAGAAGGAGCACGCGGTGTCCACCAACACCCTGGAGTCGTTCAGGGAGAGGTGGGCGTCGCAGGGAGTGGAGTGCATCATTTCTCCCTCCAACTCTATTTTGATTTAGTCCCTACCCTCCCCTTCACTGTTTTGCTCACACAGCATTGCCCTGTGGTTTGAAGGGCAGTGCTTGTCACTGGCCACTCGGGTGTTATTCCTATCTTCCTGGTGGTGGAAATTGAATAAAGATTCATGCACTTTGTGTCTTTCACTGTGTTTTACGCCTGCACACACACACACCATGGGTGCTGGGGAAAAAAATAAGCACTACCGCACTTAGGCGGTAGTGTGGGGGTTAAAAAAAAAAAAAAAAATGAAACAGGGGAGTCTCACTGTGTCTCACACCTGCACACACACACCATGGGTGCTGGGGAAAACAAAAAAGAAAGAAAATATAAACAGGGAATTAAGGGCAGTGTTTGTCACTGGCCACTTGGGTGTTTTCCCCCCATTGTGTGGAGATATCTGATCAGTGTAAAAAAAAAGAAAAAAAAAAAATATAACCAGAGGAATGTGTACAACTCGCGTCGCGCCTACCCTCCAACAGGAGTAGCGGCTGTCGTCAAGGAGCCATTGATTGGGAATCCGAACCTCCGTCCTCACGGGTTCGAGTGGCTGTCAGAGGGGAGGGCCATGGCAGCGAGGGTGACCAGGGTCGGGGACGTGCTGGGTGGCGGGGTCTGGGCTGGACGCTGCCGCAGGACATAGCAAGAAGGGCAGCGGTAGACATCCGGTTTGTGGCCAATGCCATTCGACGCTTTAAAATGGCGGTGTTCGGACCCGACGTAGTGCACCAGTTGGAGGATGCTCAGGTGTGCAGTGGAATCCCGTCTGCACTTACCGCTTCCTGGACGGAATTTCACATTGGCCCCAAGGAACCTGTGTCCCAAAACCTGAGCCGCCTCCGGAATTTTAGTTTTGTCCCTTTTAGGGATGTATCACCGTGGGCCCTGTATCGACAGCTGCTGCACACCGTCCACCTCTTCTCCCACATCCACCACCCAGACGCATCTTGGTGTGCCCATTTTCCACTGGGCGGTGGGGATCCCCAGTGGAGGGATCTCTCTACATGGGAGTCCTCCCCCTTTCTCTTGGGGATCTGGGGTGGAGGGTGCTGCACGCAGCGGTCCTCTGCAACTGCAGATTGCGGTGGTTCACGGACTCCCAACCCAACTGCTTGTTCTGTGGTGATGTTGACTCCGTGGGCCATGTATATATTGGGTATGGGTGCTTGCACCCCCTTTTTGATTTCCTTAAAAACCTTCTCCTCTGTTTTTGGTTGCACTTCAGTCTCACGCTCCTGATCTTCGGGCACCCGGTACGGAGGGGAGAGGGTAAGTTTGAGGACGTCCTCGTGGGTCTGCTCCGGGGCCTGGCCAAACTGGCCATCAACAGTTCCAGGCAGCGGGTCGTGGAAGGGGTTGTTATGGTCCATTGCCTGCCCCTCCTCCACGGTAGCGCTTGAGTCTGGGGGTCCCTGGAGAAGGAGCAAGTGATGTCTACCAACACCCTCGAGGTTTTTGGGGAGGGGTGGGCACTGCAGGGTGTGGAGTGTTTTATTTCCCCCTCTGACTCCATTTTGATTTGGTTCCTAACCCCCTCCCTCACTTTTTTGATCACCTAGGAATTGTCATGTGATGAGCAGGGCACTGCTTGTCACTGGCCACTTGGGTGTTTCTTTGCTTCCTGGTGGTGGAATATGAATAAAGATTTATACACTCGTCGGTTTTTCACTGTGCCTGATACCTGCACACACACGACATGGATGCTGGGGAATAAATATACACTACCCCTGTTTGGCGGTAGTGTGGGGTTTATATAATATTTAATTTTAATAAAACAAAGCAAGTATATATATATATAAAACAGAGTCACTTAAATGAGGTATTTAGAATTTTTTTAAAAATCAAGTATAACCAGGGGATTAGAATCTCCTTAGTTCAGACTCTGAGCTGGCTGGTAATAGGATACTGGCCTTTGTTCAGTTAATTCACAGACCATTAAAGGTTAATTAGACATGACAGTAAGGCATTGAAGCAAAGTGGAAATGGACATAAAATTGGCCCAAGCAGCCTGTTTTAGCTGGGACATGGCTTTAGGGGAGATGGTGGTCTGGTGAGACTGTTAATTCAGAGACCCAGGGAATGTTCTGGGTACTCAGGTTTAATCCTAGTGTGGAGTTGATGGAATTTGAGTTCAGTATAAAATTGAAATTAAGGGTCTAATGATGACCACGAAACTATTGTCATTTTATTTTGGAAAAGACCCATCTGATTCACTAATAATCTTTCAGGAAGGAAACCGCCATCACATAGCCTACATTTGACTCCAGATCCTCAGCAATGTGGGTGATTCTTAACTGCCCTCTGGGCAATTAGGGATGGGCAATAAATTTCCTTCTCACCAGCAATACTGTCATCCTGTGAATGAATGGATAAACACCATAATTGTCTGTGGGAGCCATTATTTTATATAGTTAACACAGAGCCACCTAGAGAGGTTTCAACTTGCTTTATGCACAATGGAATATCTGGAAAAGAACTGAAAATATGATGAAGCAGCACATAACAAGAATAGTGTTAATGTCAGAGAGAGTCCCACTTGTGGGTCTTCTCACCATTGGACTGGGGTTCATGAGATCAATAATAGGAATCTGAGTTTCTATAGAGCTTCTGAAGAATGGTCACTAGCCCTGAAACGTTAACTCTGCTTTCTCTCCATAGAAGCTGCCAGACCTTCTGAGCTCCTCCAGAAATATCTGATTTTGTTAGTGTCGTGATTGGAAACAGGGAGATCCCATTGACTGTGAGATCCTTGATTGGGCTTCTAAACCTGGCCCAATCAGGAAACCCTGGCTGACGAATATAAGCAAGGGATTTAGAATCTCCTCAGTTCAGGGCTTTGACTCTGAGCTGGCCGGCCACGCAGGTGTATTGTGCACAAGTAAATAAAAGGGGACTTGGAGATGGGATACCAGCCTTTGTGCAGTCGTGAGATCCATGACCCTCCCCTTGTCCTGCATTTGCAGAGCGGAACCCCTCTAGCTCTGAGTAGCCAGTTTGTACCTTTGTGATTGAGAGCGAGAGAGATGACTCTTTGGGGCTGTTTGATGACCACCCTGACAATATGAGGGCATTACTAAGTTATGATGCTTGCAAAATTAACTGGGAGCCACGCATGTTGCATTTTGTTGCATTGGGTGGCACGGTGGCACAGTGGTTAAAGCACTGCTGCCTCACAGCACCAGAGACCCGGGTTCAATTCCCACCTCAGGCAACTGTCTGTGTAGAGTTTGCATGTTCTCCCTGTGTCAGCGTGGGTTTCCTCCCACAGTCCAAAAATGTGCAGCTTAGGTGAATTGGCCATGCTAAATTGCCCGTAGTGTTAGGTGTAGAGGTATGGGTGAGATGCTTTTCAGAGGGTCGGTGTGGACTTGTTGGGCCGAAGGGCCTGTTTCCACACTGTTAAGTAATCTAATTTTGAAATTGAAGCACACATCTAGCCTGCCGATGCCATCAAAAGTTGTGAAAAAGTAGTTGTGAAAAACAAATCCCTCATTAGTTTGTACATATGGTAAGTAAGTGAAACTAATACTTTAGTTATGTATTGAAACGCACGTGTCCTTCTTGTAATCATTTTGATCAAACCCTGAGGAACTCATTAGGTAATTTCAGTCTGACAATATATGCCTTCCGGAAAAGAATACAAATTCCATCACAACAGTGGAATTTCAATCCAATTCCTTAATTCAAAGACAGTTTCAGTAGTAGTAACCATGGCAGCTGTCATCAATTGTCATTAAAAATGCATTTGGCACACTCATTTAGTGAAAGATCTGTTGTCCTTAGTCGGTCTGACTCACATATGAGTTCAGATCCACAACAAGATTCTTGACTTTTAACTGTAAGCTGCTCAGTTTAATGGAAATTAAAGCTGGCTGACAAACATTTGCCTTGCTGGTGATGACGCATACCAATAGAAATTAATTTCAAAGACCTTTACATGGCATGGGCAGACTAGATGTGTGAGTCAGTTTCAAAATGCAACATGCATGGCTCCCAGTTACTCATAACTTCATAAGTCTCTCATAAGGTCAGGTTGGTCATCAAACAGACCCAAAGGGCCAACTCTCTCACTCTCAATCACAGAGGTACAAGCTGGATGCTCATAGCTTGAAGGGTTCCACCCAGCAAATGTGGGACAAGGGGAGGAAACAGGATCTTGCATGCATTACCATAACCAAAAGCAAGAACTGAACCCATCCCATTCAGTCATTCTACACCACGCTCTGGTTAAATGAGCGAACCAACCGCACATAACATTTTTAACGAAGTAAAAAAACAGGATGAATGCAGAAGGTTCGGAGTGCAAGTTGCAGTGGATATAAAAGAAGCAAAAAGAGAGTATGATGTTGCTCGGTCACCACCCTTGACAATAGTGATTGGCTCAGCACAATGAGGATAGAGTCAAGTCTGTATCAACTAACCGCCAACTTGATGTTTCTAGCTAAAACAGACATGGAATTCACACTCTTTGGTTAGGAAAAGGTTAACAGCAGGCTTGCAATTCATGCAAGGCAAGAAACTGAGTGCACCCCCACTGATGTTCATGCCACTCCCTCCTGAACAGTTAATGAACAGAAGCTCTTGCTGGCCAAGCGATTTCTCCCAGGTCACTGGATTACCTCCATGGTACCAAGCACTTCGCGAAAGTTGTTGTCCAGAGTTTCCGCTGTTGGTACACCGAAATCCTTCATTTTAATCCTTTTTCCTCATCTTCCCGAACTGAAGTGTTTTGGTGAGCCGGTGTCTTTCCCCTGTAGGCTCACTCCAAGGACATTGTTAGGATTCCCTCATTAACCTTCCATCAAATAAAGATTTGCACCTCATGGTCATTCCTCTGACTTGAAGCAGTTCAAGCCAGGGAGAAAGTGAGCACTGCAGATCAGAGTCAAAAAGTGGGTTGTTGGAAAAGCACAGCTGGTCAGGCTGCATCCAAGGAGCAGGAGCGTTGATGTTTCGAGCATAAACTCTTCATCAGTTCAAGCCAGCCCAAGCTAATGACTGGGTCTCAGGTAATTTCAGTTCACAAGCTTGCTGTGTGAGCACTCTCTGGCCAACAATGAGAAGAGACTGCAACTTATGTAAAATGTAACAACACAAAAGTCTTTACTGGTGCAGAAATAATCAACTGCCAGTGAGAGGAGATCATGTTTGGACTCAGAAGGGAATCTGATCCGTATTACTACTACTTCTGTACTCCTACACTACTCCTGTAACCCTTGCATATCCCATGGCTAATCCACCTACCCTGCACATCTCTGGGCACGGTGGACAATCCACCTAACCTGCGAGTCTTTGGACTGTGGGAGGAAACTCATGTAGGCAGTGGGAGAATGTGCAAACTCTACACAGACAATAGGTCCAGGGTGGGATTTAACCCAGGTTCCTGGTGCTATGACGCAGCAGCGCTATCCGCTGAGCCACCGTGCCTCCTGTTCCTGCAGTTGATGTCTGTTTGAACATTAAGGATTACCAGATCACAGGGCTTCACATCCAGAATTCTTCTGTGGCCCCATTTTACTCCCTTACCACCTCTCCATAAATATCAGCATCCTCTGTTTATGAAGCCAAGTACTGCAAGTACTTTCCTCAACAAATCTGTCCTTTACCTTCACGTAGTCGTGGCTTATGCATTATTTACAAACGTCCTACTTTGTGTGTGTAATAGAAGCATTGTGGCTTCAGTGAAGGTCAAACACGTCCCTTGCATCTTGTGGTTTGATGACAGTATGGAAGGATTTGCGGTTCTTTCCATTAGTTTTAAAGGGACTTTGAGCCAGTCTATCAATCTTTGAAATATTCACCTCCTTATGCCAACCTTTTGATCATCACAGCAAATGTCAGAGCCTGATAAAAGGCTAATTCAAATGTGCTCACTGAGAACTGCAACAGAATTCTTAAATGGTTTCAAATACACATTGGAGAATACTTGGAAAGATATGAAATAACTGCGAGGGTGACATGTATGTCAGTAAGTAATATCTGAAAGAAGCCATCTTTCTGACTGTGGATTTTTCTTTCTCGGTGAGGCCTTTTGTGAATTTGGAAAATAATTCTCTCAGGTTTGATGTGCAGCCCTTGCTGAGTTTCGGCGGATATGAGTGGAACAAATTCAATGCACCCATTGAGCAGAATGCTAGGGCTCCATTAACTCAATGTGCTGTGATCATCTTAGAATCCCTACAGTGTGCAAACAGGCCATTTGGCCCATCAAGTCCACACCGACCCTCTGAAGAGCACTTCCCGCTGACAGGATTTCTGTTCACAGGATTTCTGTTCAAATTCTTCTCCGTAGTTCACCGTCATTACTTTCGGAGTTTGACAAAGCTTTTGCCAAACCTCATTTCCACAGTGACATCGCATTCCCCAGTGACTGCTTCCAGATCAGATCACCCCATGTGGACTCTGACGGAAATTCAATCCTCATGTTTTGATACATCCCAGGATCATACGTATCTCCATGACGCACAATGCTTCTCAGACAGCTATTCATGCCACATTTGGAGATCCACACTCAGTGCTGTGCGTTGCCATTTGCACACTCTCAACCTCTCTCCCCATCAGCATCACCTCACCCTAGCTCAGAGCTCTCTTGTACTGTTTTGCCCCATTTAGTTTCCTTCTCTTCAAACCACTTCTGCTGCTCTTCATTGCAACAACCCATGAAAACATAAACCTCACTGTGCAATTTCTGTGTACAAAGTGCATTTCTGATACAAAGATAACATTGAATAATATATTAGAGATGTATGATTGGAGATGCACTTCTTCAATAAATGCAAAGCTTATATTGCCCTGGTTTTGATGTCTTAGATCTTTATTCTCTAAAGTGTAACTCAGAGCATTGACGTGCCTAGCAGATGAACAGAAGCTTTACTTAATCCTTCTGTGACAGGCAGGTGATTCTTACACCAATGTACAAAGCACTGACTGTATGGTAAAGAAAAAATAAATCCAGTTCTCATAGAGTCATAGAGATGTACAGCACAGAAACTGACCCTTCGGTCCAGCCCATCCATGCCGACCAGATATCCCAACCCAATCTAGTCCCACTTGCCAGCACCCAGCCCATATCTCTCCAAACCCTTCCTATTCATATACCCATCCAAATGCCTTTTAGATGTTGTAATTGTACCAGCCTCCACTACTTCCTCTGCCAGCTCATTCCATACACATACCACCCTCTGCATGAAAATGTTGCCCCTTAGGTCTCTTTTATATCTTTCCCCTCTCACCCTAAACCTATGCCCTCTAATTCTGGACTCCCCCACCCCAGGGAAAAGACTTTGTCTACTTACCTTATCCATGCCCCTCATGATTTTGTAAACCTCTATAAGGTCACCCACAGCATCTGACGCTCCAGGGAATACAGCCCCAGCCTGTTCAGCCTCTCCCTATAGCTCAAATCCTCCAATCCTAGCAACATCTTTGTACTCTTTTCTGAACACTTTCAAATTTCACAACATTCTTCCACTAGGAAAGAGACCAGAATTGCATGCAATATTCAAAAGTGGCCTAACCAATGTCCCGTATAGCCGCAACATGACCAGGTTTTGTGCACACGTATTAGGAGACCAGTCTACTCCTTGAGTCTGGTCTGCCATTTAATAATGGGTGGCACAGTGTCTCAGTGGTTACACTGCTGTCTCACAGTACCAAGGATCCAGGTTGAAATCCACCCTCAGGTAACTGCGTGGAGCTCTCCCTGTTGTCTGTTTCCTCTCGCAGTTTGAAGGCAGGCATGTTAGGATGGATTGGCCATGCTAAACTGCCCATAGTGTCTGGGGATGTGCCAGACAGGTGAATCAGCCATGGGATGTGTAGGGCACTCCTCTTCGGAGGGTTGGTGTGGACTCAATAGGCCGAATGGCCTGCTTCCACACTGTAGGAATTCCACAAACTTCACAGCACTTCAAAGCATGGCCAATCCACCTTGCCTACACATCTTTGGACCAGGGGAGGAAGGCACAGCTCCTGGGGAAAACCCACACAGACACAGGGAGAATGGACAGAGTATAGAGAGAAAAACCATGTCCATTGGAGAATTGATCAGCCACAAGAGTGCACAGATTTAAGGTCGTTGATGAAAGAAGCATTAGGAGAAAGTGAGGACTGCAGATGCTGGAGATCAGAGTTGAAAAATGTGATTCTGGAAAAGCGCAGCAGGTCAGGCAGCATCCAAGGAGTAGGAGAATCGACGTTTCGGGCATAAGCCCTTCTTCAGGAATCAATGAAAGAAGCATTGCCAATGTCAGGAAAAGACTTTTCATTCAGAAAGTATTAAAGGTCAGGAATGTAGGGAAGTGTATCCGGAAGATAGGTTCTGTGAAGAGATGTAAGAGGGAAATGATTTATTACCTGAAAATGAACAATGTGGGGGTTTACAAGGAGAAGATGGGGTAGTGGCACTAAATAAATTGCTTCTATACAGATGTGATTGGCCGAATGGCCTGAGTTCTGTGATCTTGTGGTTCAACATACATCCACTCAATTGTGCGCTCCATTGCTGGAAATTTTGGACATCTCAAATTTAAGGTTCGAATTTAAGATTCGAGCTTTCGCAGGCTGGACTAACCATTCTAATAACACACTAATTTTAGTGACATGATAGGATGCCACCAAAGCTACATGTGATATTCTATATGCTGGTGAAATGACAGGAAATTTTTTGTCCTGTTTTAAAGCTCTGAGGAAAGAGGATGTTGCTACAAGAAACAGAGATGATCATGGCCATTGTCAGGACTGTGCCAGATGAAGGTGAACCACCTTTTCCAATTACGCCTCTTCCATGTAATTGGTCTGAAAGTCTCTTTGTGTCGATGTTGTTTTCTGGCCTGGCATCAGTCAGCATACAATCGAGGAAGGTTCGGGGCGTTGTGGTATTGTTATAGGGATAATCGTAGTTAAATCTCGGGTTAAAAGCTGACCCAAATTATGACCGGGTAACTTTTGTTAGAAAAGCCCAGCTGGTTCGTTAACATCCTTTATAGAAGGAAATCATACGTGGTCTAGCCTATGTGTGGCTCCAGACCCATATCAATGTGGCTGACATTTAACTATCCTATGACATTAGCTTGCAAATTATTTCCATTGAAATGCTAATGCCCACATTCCATAAACAAATAATTGAAAATCAATCACTGTTTGGGAGCTATTGTAAGTTGTTAAATGAAATAGCTGAGCAATTTTAGCAGCGTTGTGTAGGTCTCCCACTGTCACCACATCTTGAAAGGTGGTTTAACAATAGGAGATGGAGATGTACCTTATTTTTAAATGCTACCTGATATAGTTTATGGGCAAAATACCTTTGTCAGTATGATATAGTCTGAATGTTGGCCAGATGATAGCCCTTGTACCATTCAATGGACACTGTGTTCTTGTGAGATAGATGTCTTGAAGTTTATTGCCAATACTAGCTACTTACTGCTAGCTCAGATATACAAATAGTCTGGGTTCTGAGCTCGATGACTACATGGAGGAAGGATACAGCAACTGCAAATTCTAATTACTGCAGTTGAAACAAAAGAAGGCGAGGCAGATGCTTGTTTACTGGACTGTCACATTTTGCAATGTTACCTAACTGTCTTAAAAGGACACCGTCTGGTCTGGAATCTTTGTGATAATGTGACAATATGTTTCTCTGTCTCACAGTATTACCAATGTGTGTGAAATTCCTGGAGATAAATGGTTGTTGTGAGGCGTAGATACTTCACAGACACTGATGACGACCCCAGTGTTCCCCTAACTATGAACCTGGTCACACATTGAGGAGGGCCATTCGAAGATGTGCAGGTTAGGTAAATTGGCCTAAGTTGTTGCCCATAGTGTTAGGTGCATTAGTCAGAGGTAAATATAGGGTAGGAGAATGGGTCTCTTTGGAGGGTTGGTGTGGACTTGTTGGGCTGAAGGGCCTGTTTCCACACTGTAGGGAATCTAATGTAATCTAATCTCTCTCCATGCACTGCACCGTTCTGAGCTCCCATTTTCAGAATCCGCATATCATCTAGGTGGTGGATTTGGAGGTAACCTATTGATTATTAGCTCTGTAAAACTGGGCTAGCATTTACACCGTGTCAGCCCAATGCTTCATCTGTTCAATTCTTTCCACCAGGCCACGTTTGGAGCCTATTTCTCCAGTTTTTCTTTAACCAGATGACTAGCCAAGACTCAGCTAAACATTCTACTTTATATACAGTTACAGCAATCAAAAAACATGCATGTAATCTGAAGTAAATAGAGCGGGAGATTGAGAGTAGTTAAGAGATTAGTGAACTGTTAAAGATAGGTAATGCTGTAATGAAAAAGGAGGTTTATCAAAGACATTCTCTATTTATGTGCAAAGGACAGAAAGAAAACAAAGTGCCTGTAATAGATTGGAAACGAGGGGAAAAGTACTGTTTTGAATATTAATAATAAATCAATTATCAATGATTGGAAATGTAGGACTTAGATGCATCTCCTGGACTGAATAGCTTCCATTATAAGCCATTAAAAGAGCTGAGGAAAATGCAGAGTTATATTTCAAATCAATCTTGACTTTTGGCATTTGACAACAAAAAATTGCAAAAGTCACTCTTTTATTTTTTAAATGTGACACCCCAGTCCAGATATCTGTGAGTGAAAGGAACAGAAGGTTACAATGATACATTTACAGGAGAAAGGTTGTGTAGAGGTTTGAGTGGAGCTTCATTTACATACAAATGGCCTATTTGGGTTGTATGGCCATTACCCGTGACATATATCCTATGCAGCCTTATGTTTAATAACCACACTCTTGGCAGTTTAGCATCAGTTATGTGGAAGCTGTCAGACATGAGCTGATCTGAGTGAGTTAGCATGGATTTGCTACAGGTAAGACATGTTTGCCTTGTTAAGTTGAATGTATTGAGGAAATGATAATTCATTTTGATAAAGGTATGTCTATGGGTTTTGTTCATGTTCTGTAATTCTAGAAGGTAACTAATAGACTTCTCAAAAGGGATTGTTGTCAAATATGTGAATGTTATAATTGGAGGGAGCCTTTTGAGTTAGATTGAAAAATGTTGGGAAACAGAGTTTAGAGACAACATATATATATTTAGAAAGATAGGATGTGACACATTGTATTCTTAGGAAACCCTTCTAGTACCTCAATGATTCATATAATTATTAACAACTTAAATGAGTGATTAGAAGGAGGTTGCTATATAAGGCAGTTTGGACTTTAAAGGGTCAAATAAAATCACAAGATAAGCTCCATTCATTGGGATATCAAGGACTTCCAGGAAGAAGTTAACGAGTTCACCAAAGGTTTTACAAGATCTGCATATCTCTACTGGAGTGATGGAGTGGGAGTGTCTCTGCTAAACTGAAAAAATTCAGGTTCACGTCCCACCTTGAGGCATTTCATCACATCTCTGAGTGAGGTGATTTTCAGAAGAGGATATATTTAGTATGTCAGTGATTGTTTTTAGAGTTGACAGCATGTAATTAAAATAATAATGTGTACCTGATCTTAAGCTGAACCTAATTGTCTCACAGCAGACAGCTATGTATCTCAGATGGATTGTAACAAGCTAGTAAGTAACATGTACTTAAACTATTTACTGTGCATCACGGATCGACCTGCCTCCTGCCTGAGGGTTCATGTGAGCAGTTTTCCCCACAAGGCATCAATAGCATAGACTGACTAAAGCAAAACGGATTGGGTCAGCCGATTTGTACAAAAGCATCCTGAATTATTCCAGCAGAAAGAGTAGTAACATTCCCTCAATACTTGGCAGTGCTAAAGAACCTTTGAGGTGACAAAGGTGGGATTTCACATTGAGTCTTTAGCTTTAGAAAAAGTTTATAAAGATATTGCCAGGGTTGGAGGGTTTGAGTTATATGGAGGCTGAATAGGCTGGGGCTATTTTCCCTGGAGCATTGGAGGCTGAGAGGTGTCCTTACAGAGGTTTATAAAAGCATGAGGGTCGTGGATAGGGTGAATAGCCAAGGTCATTTCCGCAGGTTAGGAGAGTCCAAAACTAGAGGGTTTAAAGTGAGAGGGTAATGGTTTAAAGTGAGAGAAGAAAGAATTAAAGGGGACCTCAGGGGCAGCTTTTTCACAGAGAGTGGTTTGTGTATGGAATGAGCTGCCAAAGGAAGTGGTGGAGGCTGGTACAATCACAGCATCGCCTTCTGTTCATGTATTTGTCAAGATACGCCTTAAATGTTGCTAACGTGCCTGCTTCCACCACCTCCGCTGGCAGCTCATTCCAGACACCCACCACCCTCTGGGTGAAGGCTGGTACAATTACAGCATCTGGATGGGTATGTGATTAGGAAGGGTTTAGAGGGTTATGGGCCAAGTGCTGGCAAATGGGATTAGATTAATTTAGGATATCTGGTCAGCATGGATGAGTTGGACTGAAGGATCTGTTTCTGTGCTGTACATCTCTATGACTCTATGACTCACAAGCCATCTTAGTAATGGAGTTAACGTTTGAATGGGACATGACCATTGGGAGGATTATTAAACAATAGGCTGCATCTTTAAGTGTCCCCTAGTGCTCATTAAAGAGACTGTATGGTATTTTGGTGGTTAGAACTTTAACTCACACCATCTCGTCACAGCAAGAAGCTGATTGATAGGTTCAGAATGCTCGGCAGAGGCTATTTCACAGAATATCATGGAGTATAGTTCGCTCACAGCGGGAACTGTGAAGAACACATTGGGAAAACACATTGGGCAACTTTCCTGAATATTTTGTCAAGACCCCACTGACATTCAAGCAATATTTATTCCCGAAATTATGAATTGCGAAGAGTAAATTTTTTTTAACCTTAATGGAAAAATTTTTGGAGTCACTAGGAGAAAAGCAATGGTTAGTTACCATCATCCTGCTTGGTTCTGTTTGTTCAGGTCAAGGCCCAACAGCCTCAGAGCGCACAACCAGAGTTGACAGGGTAATACAAAAGCAAACTATTGTGGATGCTGGAGAGTGTGAAACAAAAATAGAAAGCACTAGAGAAACTCAGCAGGTCTGACAGCATCTGTGGAGAGAGAAACATTGTTAACGTTTCAAGTCTGATATGATTCTTCTCCTTCTGAGGGAAGAGTCATGTTGAACTCAAAGCTTAACTCTGTTTTTCTCTCCACAGATGCTGTCAGACCTGGTGGGAGGACACCGTCAACCAAGGGGCATGTTGTAGCTGAGCTGACTCTCCCCTGCCCCACTGGGAGAAGGGTGAGTCGGGGAGGGAGTGGTCATAGCTTTCTCCCCTAAGCAGAGGACCCCACGTTTCTGCCCACACTCCTCACTGACACTGTGACTCAGACATTCTCAGACCGACCTGAACCGCGAAAGAATCATTAATTCTTTCCTGACTCTGTGTAGGAGCAAAAGAGCTCCTGTGTAGGAGCAAAACTCCCACTAAATCATAAATTCCTGAATTGCTTTCATAATTTCATTTGGTTTTCTTTTTCCCATATTTTATTTGTGTCATGTAAGTTATGTTCTGAAACACTTTATGTTCTAATATAATTTATACAATACAACTCAATACCACACAGGAGCAGGCCTGTCGGCCCATCAAGCCTGTGCTAGTTTCTAATCCTTATTAAGAGCTGTTACTTATTGCCCCTACGTGGTTTCTGTCCTTCTGTTCACCTCCCATTCATGTGTCTGTCAAGATACACCTTAAATGTTGTTAATGTGCCTGCTTTCATTACCTCCGCTGCCAGCTCATTCCAGATGCCCACATCCCTCTTTTCCACACAGTTCTCCCCCAGACTTGCCCCCTTTCACCTTGAACCTGCGCCCTCTTATAGTTGACCTTTCCACCCTGGGAAAAAGCCTCTGACTATCTGCCCTGACTATGCCTTGCACATTTTTGCAGATCTTTATCAGAGTCAGCCCTCAGGCTCTGTCTTTGTAGGATCTATCAGCCTCTGTACTAAACATTATTGTCGCAAGAAGTGGCAAGGAAGATGAAGAAAGTTCAGGAAGAAGATATTGATAAAACAAGAAAAACCATCAGACCAAGAATGTCTCAAGAAACATTCGGCAATAGTCCTTGTCGTAATTGTGAACCTGACCCAAAATATCATATTGACAGCAGATCAGCAGTCGTGATGATGCAATGTAGAAAAAAGGAGCAACTTTTAAAGTGTTGCATAAATGATAAAGTGGCCCATAACTGAGACACCTGGAATGTACTTCTGATGTGAATCACGTTCACTTTGATCATATTTAAATCATATATCAAACCATAATCTAGCTTTCTATCTTTAAGCAATTCTCTTCTGAGCAGCACTGTGGACATACCTACACATGGATGCAGCAGTTCAAGAAGATAGCTGCACGTTACCTTCTCAAGGGAAATTAGGAATGGTTGATAAATGCTGGCCTAGTTACCAGTGTCCACATTTCATGAATAAATAGAAGAAAAAAGTATTCTGGTTCAATACTTTTGGTTGCAGTTGCTTGGAATTTCTGACTAATCAGACCCAGCCTTTGACTATTCAAGGGCATCTCTTCCTGTGTCAGCAGAAAGCTCTGAGTTACTTATAAATAAGCTGTGAACACATTAACCCGTGAAGTTTTCTGCTCACCTCAGGTTATGTAAACTGGACATTATCCAACATCTTAACATGTCATGGTGTTTACAAGATCTAACTGGGATGCTTTGAGTAGATTCCCTGCTCCCTGTTCTTCATGTTGGATTTCGAACAAGCTGCTGGTATCAGGTGGAGTAGGGTGCCCTGTCAATGTGTTTGCTAGGTGGCATGGTCAATTCTGTTCATCAATAAATATTTATAACAAAGTAATTAATAACTATTTATGTTATCTGTAAGATACATAATTATCTCTTGTGAGATTTCAGGAACAACTGAAAATACATTATTAGACACACACACACCTTAGGTCGGATCCGTCCTTTATGTCTTGAAGTGTGAAGTCCATCATGTGATGTCAAATGAACCTTACCAATTCTAACAGTCTTATTGAACATTAGTTACAGATTCCAACATTCCTTGCTCTGGAACCATGAGCCTTTCCCAATGTTCCAATTGCAATTATCCTTACTGTGGTCACTGTTGTGTGTTGCCTTGCCTATTGCCTTAAAACCTTCATTGAATCCCGACAGTGTGGGTGCAGGACATTTCATCCATCGAGTCCGTACCAACCCTCTGAAGAGGATTCCACCCCACCCTCTCTGATCCAATCCCTGTAACTCTGCATTGCCCAAGACGAACCCACCTAGCCTGCATATCCCTGGACACTATAGGCAATTTAACATGACCAATCCATCTAACCTGCACATCTTTGAACTGTGGGAGGAAACCCACACAAACACAGGGAGAATGTGCAAACTTCACGCAGAAGAGTCAACCAAGGCTCGAATCGAACCCAGCTGCTTGGTACTGTGAGACAGTAATTGCTAACAACTGAGCCACCATGCTACCCCTTCATTCCACAATAATTTTGCTTCACTGTAGCTGGTACAAGTTCTATTAAAAACTTGATCAATATCAAGAATGAGTATCCTTGAGGCTATTATAAATAGCATTGACATCATTCTCACCCAAGCAAGTCGTTCAATATTGTAAACTTTTCCCAGCATGCACTGATTAACACAGATCCCACAAAAGGAGACAGACCTGAGCTACTATCTCTGCTTCTCTCTCCTCAAATACTCTGGACCTGCTGGAAAGTTTCAGTGTTTTCCCTTTTTATTAAATGCTTATCTTACTCGATCATGTTGTTGCTGGCATACAGCTATTTGCAAGAAGTACTGAGCATTTGTAAAACAAATCATCAGTTTAAACGTGCTCGTGAGATCAGATATCCAAACCTACGTGACAAGAATCCCTTTGCTTTAAACTTAAAAGGGCTACATCCACAGTAGCTTCACTCATTTTACAACCCCTTCCTGAACCAATGAAAACATTTTGTCTTCAAGTTGTAGTGACTATGTGAGAGTGAATCGTTTCCACAAATGCTGATTTCTGACAGGAGTCATGAGGCACCAGGTCTGAAGGGGCCTTTGTTGATCTGAAGTAGCTTGTAACCTCAGCCTGAATTTTTACCCCGATTAGGGGTCATTAGGGGTGGGCTGGTGCACTGAGATGGGTCGGTGCGCCAGATGCTGCGGTCCATGTTTCTGTTCTATTCTGCTCCTGATGGGGATTGAGGGAGAAGCACTGGCAGGCCCTGAACCAGAAGCTTGCCAATTGTCTAAGAAAGTACAGCCCTCAAAACAAAAGCATTTTCTCGTATTTTTCTGCATTATATAGAACTCGCATGAAATTAGCTGATGCAGTATATTTTTTCTCGTGATGGAGATGATATAAGCAATTCTAAACAGCCAGGAATCAAGTGATGATAGAGGTGATGGCCACATAAGCTTTCACAGCCAGTACAAATGGACATTGCTGCCTCACAGCACCAGGGACCCAGGTTCGATTCCAGCCTCGGGTGACTGTCTACATGGAGTTTGCACATTCTCCCCGTGTCTGCGTGGGTTTCCTCCGGGTGCTCCGGTTTCCTCCCACAGTCCAAAGATGTGCAGGTTAGGTGGATTGGCCAGGGGAAATGCAGGGTTACAGGGATAGGGTAGGTGGGTGGGTCTGGGCATGATGCTCTTTGGAGGGGCAGCATAGACTTGATGGGCCGAATGGCTTGTAGGGGTTCTATGATTCTACAATGATGACCACATTCTTTTCTTGTCATAAAAGTGTTGTCTGGAGCTTGGTACATCCATTGACTCAGAGAAGTGTTCAGAATGAACTAAAGAATGGTCTCATGTTGATGTAGATGGACAGGAAAGAAGCTAAACGTCTTGATACATTGATTATCAATAGAAGTGTTATGTCCTGGAAGCTGACATTTATTGGATAAGGGAGTTTCAACAGCCTCAGAAATAAAGTACATCAATCATCGCTCGGAGGTAGAGTAATTGAGTCCAACAGCATGGAAACAGGCCCTTTCACCCAAACTGCTCCATGCCGACCAAAATGTCCACCCCATTTCCCTGCACTTGGCCCATAGCCTTCTAAACCTTTCTTATCCATGTATTTCTCCAAATTCCTTTTAAATGTTGTTAATGTATCCACCTCAACCACTTCCACTGGCAGCTCATTCCATATGCGTACTACCCTCTGTGTAAAAAAGTTGCCCCTCAGATTCCTTTTTATTCTTTCCCCTAAAACCCTAAACTGATGCCCTCTAGTCCTTGATTCCCCAACCCTGGGAAAAAGACTGAGTACATTCACCCGTTCCCATGCCTCTCATGATCTTATCCACTTCTATAAGGTAGTCCCCCACTCTCCTACGCTCCAAAGAGAAAAAGTCCTAGCTTGTCCAACCTCTCCCTATAACTCAGACTCTTAAGTCCTGGCAATATATTTGTAAATTTCTTCTGCACGCTTTCCAGTTTAATCACATCCTTCTTATACCAAGGCGACCGAAACAGAGCACAATACCCCAAGTGTGGCCTTACCAACATCCTGTACAATTGCAATGCAACTTCCCAACTTCTCTACTCAATGGCCTGACTGATGAAGGCCAGTGTGTCACATAGGGGCCACTGCTCATCAGGTGGCTGTCTTCTTCAGATGGAAGGATAGCAGAGAAGATGGAGGAAGACTAACGGAAGAGTTTACCAACAACCGAGCTCAGGCCAGTTCTGCCTTCACCTGATACCCAGTCCCAACCAGCCCATGCATCCTCTTGTATCAGTCAGCTGTCCTCAGCTGTCATGGGTTGTATAACATTCCTATCTATTTCGTCGATGTATCATACCTGAGTTGCTGCTTCTTAATAAACTACATAAGCTACTTCAATGATTCACAAATAGTTGACAGCCTATGTAAAGTATCTGTAGTGCCCAAATCCAAAATCTTAGTCAGAGTTGAATGTGCAGGAGTCAAGGAATAATCTGCTTGAGATTTGAGAAGGTGCTGTCTCAGATTGGAGCTAAACACACAATGGAGTCATTGTTGAGTGAAACCGTAAGTTACAGTGACAGCACAAGATAACTGGACAAGCTTGGGTTGTTCCTTTAGAGGTGTTGCACCTGAAACATTGACTTCGGTACCTCCTGTTGCTGCCTGCTTGTGTTGTTCCAGCCTGCTACTTGTCTACCTTGTTCCTTTGCAGCAAAGAAGGCTGGTGTGCAGGGAACCTGACCAAGGTCTATAAGATGATGAAGGGTGTCGGGGAAATTTGCCTCATACGTTAGAGATCACAAAGCACAGCTTGAAGTGAAATTGACAAACACTTTATTACAAGCTATATGGCTGGAAGAGAAACTGACGAGGCTGACACAGAACTGACATTCTGTCCAGGTAGACCAGAATTTCTCTTCCC